>NC_091104.1:22875847-23179104 GCF_024713975.1 Paralichthys olivaceus | reverse complement strand
CTGTAACCGACTGATGCATTAATGATTGTGAGTGTGTGCGCCGTGTGGTAATGAGCCAGAAGCTGTTTGTGTGCCGGGCCTCCTGCTATCTCAGAGCAGCGCCCACGTACAGTAGCAGCGCCACGTATATTCAATTTTAATTTCAGGTATTCCAGGGGCTTAAAGTTGAGAAAATTCAAAGTTTCATCAGTGGATATCTCATGGGTTTTTCTCCTCTACTTATGCCTTTCATTCTGTTAGTAATTGCGTTAAGCCCCTCAGGTCCCCATCATTCATTCCGTCTAATTAGCTCTCCTGACCCTCTCAACGTGGCTGTGACCTCTTCATCCGGTAAAGGAGCTGACTTCTGCCTTATCCCTTTGACTGCTTGCTGACATGTAACCAGTGCCAACAGAGGGAAATTCCATTCCAAATAAACCTGCCTAAATATGGGTATTTGTTGCACTCGAAAAGGAGTTTTAATTGTTCTTAAGTTAATTAATTACAAGCAGTTATCAAGTTATCAAATCCATGCCGATCGCACATTGTCGTGTTGAAACAGACGTGTAATTCATGTGACTGTAGTAAAACAAACTGCCTTCGGCCGGTCCTCCAGAATGCACCAGATTAATTGGTGACACGCTGACAGGAACAGAGCCACGAAAAGACGACTGTGCCTTATGAGAGCAAATTTCAGTTGAACAATGGGCCTATTTAAAGCTGACTGGGAGGCTTGTTGTATGGAGAATTAATGTTTGAATTAATCAGCACCTAGCTTTGCTTTTTCTCCCTCGGTGAATTAGTGTCTGCGGGAGGAAACGGGGCACAGAGTCATAACTCACAAATGAATCATTCATAATCATTGATGTCGATTGCTGACGAACTGCGGTGCAACGGTGAAAAGTGAATTACCCTGCACTGATGAGATACATTGACATGTACATGACATGTTTCTTTGTAGGCTTTATCCTTCAAAGTAAAGTTAGTGCTGTGCGTTTCTGTTTAAGCAGAATACTGCAGTGCTGTTGGGTATTAAGCCTGAACACTTAGCTGCCTACAGGGCCAGTGTTCACACAGCGTGCCAGTGAAGCCCAGAGGACATCTCTAATGTGACTGTAATTCTCCATGGTCTCTGCACAAATCACACTGCGTGCCTCCAGGCAGCCAGCTGTAATGTAACGTCCTGCAGGCGAGGGCGTCTTCAAGAGCTCAGACTAACGTAACTTGGGGTCTACAATGACGTCACATCGGAGCTTTTCTCCCCCCTGAGCTTTGGATGACATATCAATTCAATCCGCGCCCCGGGGGTCGGCCACTGGTGTAATGTGATATGCTTCTTTTCTGTTATTGTGCTCATCTTTCATGTTGCACCACCCCCCCCCCTCGCGGACAGTTGCCACAACTTGTGTTTTAATGGGGCACATCCGCAGAGGTGAGATGAGAGGTGCTCGACTTGGACCAGTGCAGGGTTAAATGGGGGGCGCTGGTGGCACTGACACTGACAGTGCTCATGAAACACAATTCAGTTTCCACTCAAAAAGAAAATATCTGTACTAATGTCACAGAGTATGTTTACGTACCTGTTTTAATGTGTATCTTCTACTTCCATGTAAAAACTAACTGAAAATGCTGGGGAAGGTTTTTAATGCTTGGCTGAGGTGGAAAATTCACTTCCCATTTGGCAGAGGTGAGTATGAAGAACAAATATTTTGTTGCGATGCTTTAAATTTTTCAGGTATCTGTTCTTTACTTGAGTATTTGCTACTTTTTATTTTTGCTTGCTTAAAGGTCCAGTGCTTAAGATTTAGGTGAAGGGATCTATTTGCAGAAATTGAATATAAAATAACCCTAGTGATGTTTTCACTATAGTGTGTTTAATCTAAATTGTATGAGTTGTTGTTTTCTTTACCCTAGAATGGGCCTTTTGTATATAAATACTTTATATTTACATCTGGAGCAAGTCCGCTCTACAGACAGTTTTCCAAACTGGACAAACAAAACAACGTTTTTATGACAACTGTTTTTGGTCTTGCAACTATAATAATGTGACCTGAGTCTGACTTGCACTTTGCACCGATTTATACTGTGCTTTTATACTTTTTACAAAAGTAGCTGTACTTCTACTTGGGTAAAGTCACCTCTGCTATTTGGTGTGAACACTCATCAAATAAACAGGTAAAGACGTCTCAGAACATAAGAAGGTTGGCCACAATTAGATATACTCTTGCCCTCTGACATACTGGAAATACTTGCTGTCCAAGTGAAATCCTTGTGTTATATTGTGTGTAAAACTAACTTTGTTATATGTAAGGTGGATGTTGCCTTATTTCTTTGAAAAGCCACATAAAAGCAGCGTGAATATTTTCATCTTCCTCACAAAGCGATAAGCTACTTGCTTCCTTCTGATATTTCACTGCTGCAGACATTAATCAGTGGAGGCTTCACATGAAGAAACTTCCAACACAGTGAAAGATGCCAGGCTACAGTTTTATGAGCTGTAAACACAATTATGAGACTCGGTAACCATCTGTTTTACTGGTCCGTGTTTTGCACCATTAAGTGGATGATTACGTTGGGTATGAAAAATATGTTCATATTCTCCAAAATGGCAACAAAATAAATCGATGAAATTAATGCTTTTTCTTGTCTTTTTATTTCTTAGTTGTAAGTGATCATACAAGCCAATGACTGCAGTATTCAATCTCTTAATTCTTTTCATGAGCTAGGAGATGAGTGCAGATGGAGGGCTCCCGTGCTGATTTGTGGTCTGAGGAGAATTAGATCAACTATGTGGCTTTTGAGCAGCAGCCTCTAGTATAACAGTACAACACCAGCACCATCAAACCCAACAGGCAATAACACTTTTACAGCTCCTCCCTGAGGGCCTTCAGGGGTCCCGCGTGGTGTGAACCTGTTCTCGGCTGCAGGCCAGCTCGATTAGTGACTGACCTTTCATTATCGTCTGTACATCATTGGCCTGTCCCAGGGCACCGGGAAGAGCCACTGCACCAAACTCCAATATTTTTTATCGATCTGGGTCAAAGTGAAGTGCACATCAAACCGGCAACAACGTGTGCAGGAGACACAAAGTGAAATGTAGCCGTGATAATGATTGGTAACACATCTAAGGCTCAGGAAGTTTAGAAGAAGGTCAGTATCTTTATAAGTTTGGTTCCAAGGTTGAAAGTTGTGATGAAAGTCTGGATTAAAATAGATTTAATATGAAATTGAATCTCTTGAGGGCAAACTCCTCTCTACATGGTGGACATGTAAAAGAATCTGTAAAAGTTTAATAGATGTTCATTTCCCACAATTTGAATCTACTATTTTACTATCTTGCCTAATTTTCTGTAAACAGGAATTTCCTCCATTACAGTCTAAAGCTAAATGCAACGACTTCTGGCTATCATCTCTTCTTTGGCAGTGTTTGTGTATATGTAGGCAGGGAGGTCGATAAGTGACAGACATGTTTGGCCATTTCTTCATTTCATTTGGTCATAATAAAATGATTGGTTGTGTTGTGTGCCTAAGACATGCAAAAAAGTAGTTTTTCCTGACAGTGTTTCAGAATCAACTTACCTCTAAATGTACTATAGGTTGGACATCTAAGCCCCCCCACGCCTGTAGCCTTGCCTTGATGTTGGGGTTCGGTGCGGCTGAACAATAAAGGCTATAAACATTTGATAGTCATTTACAGGGTGCTCACACATGTCATCAGGCTAAACAAGCTAGCTGCAACAACAACTGTGTGATATAGTTACACAATTTCAGTGTTTAAAGTTACATTAACTGTTTCAGGCTCAGGTAAGGTTAGGACATAAAACACAGAATGTTAGTTGGGTTCTGGTTGCACTAGAATTGAGCTTTGAAACTCATTAAGGTTTGATCTAAAATATTTATTATTTAACTTTTCATGAACAAATGTGCAAAAAGATAAGTCATCAATAAACATCTTTTTTATCACGTTCAGGGGCAGATTCAGGGGTGTGGCCAAGGGCGATGGCACCAGCTCAAATCTGATTGGTAACACTAACAGTAAATATAAACATTTGCTCAGAATTTTTTAATTTCTAAGCTTTTTTGTAGTGCACAATGTGTTTGAACAAGGAATAATATACAAATTATATTCAATGATGAGTGAGAATGACGGAGATGTGACACCATCTTATTCCAACAATGTCTTGCCCACTTAACCAGAGAGCAAAATGCAGATAAAAACACAGATACAGAAACACAAAAAACTGTTTAAAAATCTCCAAATATGCTGCTTTTAATTTTAATTCCTTTCCAAGGTCTTTAAATCATCAGAACAGAGATGGAACCCCCCTCGATTTGATCAGAAGGTATAAGTCTAAAACAGGCAGCTACACGCAGAATATCATATCTCTCTTGGACTCACAATTAATATGTAGCATAATCATTTTCTGTCCGCTGGGGGTTGTGTGGGTAGAAAGTGCAAAAGTTGACTTTGGAGTAGAGATAAAATGAAAGCTCTCACTGCAAAATCACCAAACCCAGCCAGAAAAACTCTTTTAATAGCAATCAGTGGTCGGCAATTCCCGTGTTGTGAAAGCATGGAAACCTGGATGTCAAGTGTGATGAAGCATCTTTTTAACAGCCAAGTTAAACTCAACACTGATGCTGCATTCAGGCGCCTCCACTCAGAGTTACTTTGATTCATTCTCTTTGATGGAGCAGCGAGGTTAGTGTCAGATTCTTTAGATTCTTTGAAGATCCTATATGATTATAATAATTATTCATTTAGGTGTGCATGAGTGTATTTACTGCAGTAAGTGATGGTTCAAGTGTAAAAACGAAGCTAATAACAGGGTGTCTCTTTGCCAAATCACTGAGCTGAAGGATTGTTTTCATTCTAATAGAAATCACACATGTTAACCACTCGTGTAAGCTCCTGTCATTAGAGAAGCGATTCAGAAATCCTCCGTCTTTGAGATACAGTGCAGAGGAAACTCGACAGTAATGGATTCATTACATTTCCTCTCGATTGTTTACAGCGTCGTCTACAGCTGCAACAAAAATAATAAAAGCCTTTTGGAGGCCCTTTGATCTTGTCTTCGTATAACGCTTGATTAGCAGCCGGAATATTCTGAGTGAGCGTTCACGCACAAAGACGGAAATTCTTTTTACAACTTGCAACGATAACATAAAAAAAATAGAAGCTTTCTGTTGGAGCAGGAAGCCAATTAGCATTTATCTGATTGTCAGCTGAGGAAGTGAGGAAGGCAGCTTTTCAGAGCTGTTTTCCCTGATGCATGTGGCCTGGCTGAGGATACACTGATTTGGCCTCAGGGAGGTCATAGGTTTAACACTTTAACCATGTGTGAGGTCATATAAAATGGCATTTGTCACTTGCTGTCAGGCTATTTGGACGAGATATACTTTGCAGAATAAAGCGTTCCAATTCTGATTCTTTTTATCCACACCTGTCCCAGTTTTGACGTCCTCTGATCATCATAAAAAGCAGTAGAATCGCAGTTTGCCCAATTCCCACCTGGACCACATGAAAGCGCGGTGCACAGTCAGGTTTCAGAATGTGCAACCACTTAGCAGATTGTACAAGATTTCACACGATAGAAGTTGTCAGCAATTCCACAACCCTGTTGCTGTGTGAGGAGACCTGCCGATTACAGGAAATCCAAACCAGAGCTGTTTTCAGGCATCAGCTCTGGGGGATGTCTGAATATTTTGTCCGGACTTTCTCCGGAGGTTGCCTGTCACACATGAAAAAATGCAGCACTGAGACGTGTTCCAGCAGCACAGACATCTCTGGAGAGGGGTGGTGCAGCATGCAGAGGAAGAGTTCTGTTGTGGAGATCACAGGTTTTTTGCACTCCCACCCCAGCGTTGGACCTTATCACCAAAAGCTCTTCGTCTATGGTGTCGACGTGCATGGCACCGCTTTTTCATCTTGAGATATTTGTATTCTTTTAGTTTTATTCAGTTTTGCGTCTGTTGCGTGTTGGAGACATCATGCGCTCCACTGCGGTGAATCCTGTGGATGAGCTCATTCGGACGTTCTCTGGAGTTTTCAAGAGGCTGGCAGGAGGAACTGGGGAGAGAATCCGGAGCGTCTCACTCTGACATTCGTGTTCTCACATACAGCCTCTCCAGAGAATGTCCCGAGATTATCTAGAGTTCAGTGCATGTCTGAAAGCAGCAATGTGAGAGGTAGAGTGTGGGGGTGCAGGGGAGGGGGGTTTCTATCTATAGCCACATGAGTGACTCTGTGAGCCTGCTCCTCAGCAGCAGACCGCTCAGGCTGCGGATATGACAATGTTGTTTTGTGAACGTATTTTTTTCAGTTGGACTTGATGATTGTAAATGATTTTTGTTGCCTCTTTAAATTACAGGGGCACTGACTGTGTCCTCTTTTATATTAGATATTGGATATTTGTCCAGACACAATAGATACAAATACAGCTCAAGTGGGCGACCAACACTTTGAGGAATTGGAGGGAAAATCCTGTTTTAATACTTCTTTCACACGGCCAATAATTTATGTAATATGGTTTATAAATAAATGGGATTAACTATAAATTATGTTTGCATTAATAAACATGGATTATTTTATCCTCTACTATAATACAAGTTAAGTTTATCCCCGTTTTTACATCTAATTTTTGTTATAATCACAATTTATCATGGCTGCAGTAGAAAGAATTAGGAACGCCTGATTATCAAGCTTTAACAATGTGTCATTTTTAAATTTCTGTTCAGTGGCAGATCCAGGGGTGGGGCCAGGAGGATACTGGCTTTTTCTGAAGTTCAAAATGTGCTTGAAGAAAGAATATTTTCAAAATATATTCAGAGATGTGTTTGCTCAAAGCTATTCAGTTCACAGTAAACAAGGGATGACCTGCACCTTACTGAATCAGAAATTGAGTATGGAGGAGGAACATAAATTGTGTCCCCTTTATAGTCCTGATTTAGAAAAAAAATAATGCTAATTAGCACTGAGCTACAAGGTAGAGCTGAGGCTGATGGGAATGTCGTAAATTGTGTTGCTACCTGTTCATAAACCAAAATTCATGGACAAATTTAGATTATAACCTTTAAAGAAAATGAATATATATGGCTCAAGGTTTACGAGTGTATTAATACCAGTGCCATCTGAGTGGAAGATGAATCATTTCTTCTTTTATCAGCCTCTTTACCTTTTCAGACATGACATATACAGTTCGCTGTAAAAACAGCCGAAAGGGTCCAAGGACACATAAACAGACGGATGGGGTCCTGTCTATTGTTCTGACCATGTGAGGGAAAATGTCACTGTTAAAGTCAGTACTGTGCTGTATTCCTACAATACCTAGTAACAGAGAAATCAAATCACTTAAGGTAGTTACTTGTAGATACCTTTAAATAAAATACATTATAGTAGAATAAGAAATAATGAGTAGGCCAAACATAAAAACACTATTATATATAGATAATTTAAAACACCACCCAAGTCACTTAACAAAATTTAAACTACTAGGACTCAAATCTTAGGGGTATGATTAAGATTTATTTCAATTTGAAAATATACCCATAAATTTGTCATATGAAAACAATTATACAACCTTGGACATTTTATCACAACAAGATCACAAGTTTAACACCCACGTCCCTGCAATACAAAGAATTAACCCTTAATTTAATTTTTTCCCCATAAACATTGAAAACATTTTCAAAAAAAAGAAGAAAAAACTTAACAATACAAGATTCCACTACAACTTTCAAATTGCCATCTAATAAATACCCAGAACCCCTTGGTGCCCCAGGAAAGAATCCCGTCACGCTAGCTTGGAGTGGCGCGATCAAAGAAAAATGCAAGAGGTGGGGAATTGGGAAATTCAACCTATAAATCTGTGAAGATCAACTTTGTCTCGTCCCAAAGAGGGCACCAGACGGTAAATCTTTGCCATTGTGTCTGGTCACAGTCTCTTTTATATTATATCAAGGGATTTGTGTGGCAGGAAAATCTGCCCATGATTTATTATGATGTATACAGTGGGTTTAACATGCCATTTCTATAGCTGGAAGCCTTTCCAGAGTAATAACACCACTGACTACTGCTATTTCTCAGGAAACGTGTCCAGTGCAAAGTGAGCTCTATAGTAAAGACAAAGCTCGGGTTTCACACTAACATTTCCTTGAGTTTAAAAAAATCCCTGTTGGAGTCGTTCCAGAGGGGACAGTGACCTATTTCAAAATTTATGCAGCATTTCTCTTGAATATGATCATTGTGAGTTTGCATACAAACATAGATAATCCTTTGTTTTACTCAACATTGACAATACTGTTGTTACAATGACCCAACAAGAACAAAGGCCTGGAAAAATGCTTTGGACCCTTTCATTCATTTTCATTGTTCTGTCCAACAAGAAAGGCAATGCGTGCACATGCACAAAGAAACACACGAATGCAACATGCGCACACCGATGCACTCACGCATACACACATGCGCGCACACATGAACACAACACGCACCCCTTTCACACTGCAGCTAAAATGGGTTTTAGACAATTTAGTTCTGACATGTTGCAGCGATGATAGTTCTACTGCCACGCGAAGATGTCCCCTGTCACTCCCAGCGGCTCCTTCCTTCACCTTGATGTCACGGTGAGTCGACAACATCATTACTCATCACATCACCACTGAAACACATGCCTAGTGCAGCACTATATCACTCCCATATTGATATGTTGGTTATACTAGTATATTCAATGTACTTTATGAGAACATTATTTCATATAAACACGTCCACAGTTTCATGTATCACTTTGTATATTCACATGTCCACTTTTTCACTAGATCACCGTCATATTGACACCCACTATAATAGTACATCAATGTCGTTTGTCACAAATCCACTGTGTTATAGAAAAAACATTTTTTTAACTGATATGTGTGTACTGTGTTGTTATCGTATGATCAAATCATTTTCATGTTGACCCGTCTCGGGCCGCTTGTTTCTGTCACCTCAGCTGCTGCCCCGTTGGATTTGCGAGGGACATATTCAATATCAAAGTTGCTCTTATGGCGTCCTTTCCCCCGGCTCCAGGCGAACAGAAGCAGGAAGCAGAACACAACAACACCTAGGAAGGACAGGCAGCCCATGGCTGTAGATATAATGATAGTCTTAATGTCTATAGGGACTGTCATGTTATACAGTACTGTCCCATTCCCCCATGTGCTGTTAGAGTCTGTCAAATAGTTTGAGCTCCTGTTGCTGTAGGGAGATCTGTCCCCAATACTCAGGCTCTTCACAGCTAAAGAGGCTGACAGACTAGCATTGCCAGCAGGGTTACTGGCAATACACAAGTACACCCCGCTGTCATGCAGCTCTGCTGCCTTGATCTCCAGGGTACCATCTGGTTGGACTTCCACCCTACCAATGCTCTTGGCTGTGACATAGCGTCTGTGAGGTGTAATCCAGACCACAGAGGGCTGCGGCGCTCCCTCTGCCATGCAGCTGAGGCGGGCAGGCTGACCCTCATCAGCCATCAGCAACTGGGTCGTGTTGGGCCCAATCCGTGGTTTAGTGCAGGTCATGTACCTGGACACCAGAGGCTCCTTGAGGTCACGCAGGTTTTTCCCAAGGAGGTGCTCGGGGGCAGTGCACTCAGGCTGGACATCCAGAATCTGCAGAGAGGGGGGCTTGTGGCTATTGAGCAGCCAAAGCAATCTGCAGTCGCACACTAATGGGTTTCCTCCCAGACAAAGCCTCTGGAGGCTCTCTGGTGAGGCAAACACTCCCCTCTCCAGAGAGTCCAGGCGGTTCTGTGACACATCCAATAGTTGCAACGATTTGAGGCCCACAAAAGCAAACGGCTCAATAGAAAGCAGCTGAGCCCCTTGGAGGCGGAGCTCCAGCAGATGTGGGAGTTGGCCCAGCTCTCCCTGATGGATGTGCTGGATGCGACAGTTAGACAAGTTGAGATGTGTGAGGTAGGGCAGGTTACGCAGCGCTGCGCCGGGGAAGGCAGACAGGTTTGTGTTGGTTATGAACAACATTGTGAGGTTGAGTCCATGCAGTGAGAGGGGGGGTAGCGTGTCCAGCCAGGGCCAGTAATCAATCTCTAGTCTGCGGAGATGAGACAACCTCTTAAAGGAGAAAGGCTTTAAAAAACTAATGCTCAGGTAGCGCATGCGCAGTTCGACCAGGCTGTGCAGATGTGCTAGGGCATCAGTAGGGACCACGGTCAGGTTGGAACGTTCCAGGATCAGAATTTGGAGTCCAAGTAATCCTGTAAAAGCCCGCTGAGAGATGAAAACTAGCTCATTATCACCCACCTCCAGGGATGTCAACCTGCGCAGATCTTGGAAGGCATGATCCAGGAGAACCACCAGTCGGTTGTGGCTGAGGTCAAGGCGGGTGAGGTTGGTCAGGCCGGATAGAACACCAGCAGGAACCAGCTGAAGCACGTTACTGCGGAAGCTTAGCGAACGTAGAGCAAGCTGAGAGCGAAATGAGCCAGGCTCTACCACACTGATGAGGTTGTCACTGAGATCCAGGTCCTCCAGCTGCTGGAATGAAGAGAAGTTATCTGGCGTGACGATGCGTAGTTTGTTCTTGCTGAGGTCCAGGACGCGCGTTTCAATGGGGATGCCTTCGGGGATAGTGGGCAGGCGCTTGCGGTGGCAACTAACCGACTTGCTTTGGGCGGAGCACTCACATCGGGCGGGGCAGCTCAGGGCTGTGCTGACCAGGAGAAGCACCAAGGCCCCACCCAGGATGAGGTGGCAGTGCTGCGGGGCTGGGTGTCGCATGTCTCTTTTACCCGCGTTGCCCTCTGTCATGGCACAGCTTCTTGTCCATACAGAGCACCATCACGAATAAGCCCTACAAGACACAATACAAGAACAAAAAACCATGTTAGACTGCTGCATACTCATCTCAACTCAGACTGTCTTAACCTGCAGGTCCCAAACCTTCTTACATTTTCAACCTTTTACACTGTCTGTCTAAAGTCTTTTCTCTCTTAATGAACTCTTCCGTTTCCTAGCAATGAGGACTTAACAGAAATTCACAGCAGGGTGAGACACGGCGAGAGAAATATCAGCTGCAGAAAAAATGTGAATGTTCTTCAGTGTGTTAGCACAAAAGGTTGCAGGAGGCTAACTGGAGATGTTTTACGAGAATGGAAGATGTTTCAGCTCAATGGCGAGAAATGACCCTCGTTAGAGAGGGCCAAGTGCCCATGTGGATTTGTTGTGCCTGCGTGTGTGCTACTGTGTATTCTGCGTCACAGATAATGGAGTGTACACAATATATATATATATATATATATATATATATATGAGTGTGTGTGTAGCGGGGGGTGGGGTGGGTAGGAAATGGAACATGTGGCAAGCGTCAAACTAAACAGGAAATATCTGTAAATCAGTCCACAGAGATTACAGCAGCATTGGCTTGACCCACATAACTCCAGTATAGGATGAATGGAACCGAACATATAGGATTTCTTAATGATGCAACAATGTTGTGTTTAAGCGTGAATGTATGTATCACTGTGTATCAATATATATAATTGGGTGAATTGGGGTAGTCTGGGACATCCAACAAAATATATTCAACAGGATATTTAATATAATTTTGCATGGTAGTCATGTCACAGAAAGAGATGGGGCAAATGTCAATCAGAAGCTCCCCCTTGGAATTGTACGACAAGGTCAATGACATAAGATTCTGACAAGATGAATGTAAAGAATATAAATGTGTCATAAATAAGACAGTGTTCCTAATTGTTATCAAATTATGTTTAGATTTTTCATCAAATCTGATTGATAATGTCGGACAGCATGCTTTGGCTAATCTGGGACAGTCAGCTAAATTCTCTAAATGGGGAAATATGAAGTAAAAAAAAAGATAAAGTAATGATGTAGCAGAGGATCTGCAGTTGTCAGACAGGAGTTAATGGTAAATACAGTGTGTCTATTTTTGCTTGCTGTTGATTAAATTTGAATCCATAAAATGATAAGAATAGAACAATTTAATAGAATGTTTAAATTTAAGATAGTTCTTTATGAAAAAATAGGACTGTTATACGGTTATATGAGTTAATGGCATTTCTTTGAATAAAATACATTTTCTTATTCAGCTTTCTGTCCTTTTTTCATAATGCTTAAAAATTGGTAGGATTTAACTGGGCACGAATAAAGCAAAGTGGTTTAGGCTTTTTATTAAAGTCTAATACAAGTGTCCCAAATAACAAAGTGACCTTTGCCAGATTATCAAACTCTGGCAGAGTTTTCTTTTTTGGCACAAAGAACACTAAAAGCTGTGTCATGTCTCCTCTCAGTATGATATCTCCATTCTTTCTGCTGAAGCGGTTAGAAAACATCTTAAGGATTACAGAAAGGTATAATATGTTGATCTAATGTGTAAATCAGATACCAGAATAGGTCACAGAAGTCAGATTGCCTGAATTCGATATTAAATCAGAGGAGAGCAAGCAATAAATTCAAGAAAAATAACACATGCATAAATTTACATAATCCTGGCTACGGTTTCTTCATCACTCTTCCAGTTTCCTTACACTGCTTGGTATTTTTTTTAGCTTTTTTCATGAAAGGCTTTTCCAACAGCAATCAGTGAAGTTTTATCTCATGTTAAATTCATTTTATTTCTAATCTATACAGTATGGAGAAACACAACATGACTGCAGCCACTCTCTCAATATAGCAAACAGCAAAAGCAGCAGCTGATGATGATGTTATGACTCTACAAGTCACAGATAAGATGAGAGTAACTTCGTGCCACCATTACTTTACTCCAGTGGGTTGAAGAGAGCTGTGGAGCATATAGAGAAGTTAGTACAATTTACAGTGATACAGTAATTTAGTCATTTCTTGCACATTTCATGAATTGGATCTGTGGGTGTTGCTTCCTGGCTTTCTTTTTACATTTTGCTCATACACATGGCTCCAATCCACAGCCACTGTAGCCACGTGTGTGCGTGTGGTAGGAGGGTGTTACGGGGAGATGAGATAACGACGGGGTCATGAGCGAAAGGAGTTCAACTGTTGAACATTATGTTCTGTGAAAGCCATGTCTCTCCACAGCTCAGAATGGCACGGACCTTGACAGAAAACCAGCAGCCACAGGTTGTTGAATTGACAGATGGCTACGCAGAAAGAGCGGCTGACCATAATTGCCTCATTACCAGTAGTATCTGTATTCTGCTCGTGGCTATCTTTGCCAATTAGATGTGCAAAACATAAGACACGTCTGCAAGTGGAGGAAATTTGAATGCACGATCGTAAAGGCGCAGAGAAAATGCATGAAATATGAAAGGCGCATTTAAAAAGCTTTTTCAGCTGCTCGCAGAGCTCTGTCAATCACTGCAAAGTAGGATCCTGCCAAGGTAAGCAGATGATGAGCACACAGACAGACACATGCTTTACTTTGATAGTGAAGTGAGTGACATTCAGAAAATAGCTGAGATGAAGGAGCTGCGGAGCATGCATGCACACACACACACACAAACACACACACACACACCTGCTCACTCGTTTTCCTCCCACAGCACTCACCCCTCCGCCCGGCTCAGCAACAGCAGCAGCACTGCTCGCATCTCCGTATCTCCCCTCTCTCCCTCTTTCTTCTATCTATCCCTGTTTTATCTCTCCGTCCTCCTGTTCGCACATCTTCCACCTAACTCCTTTTCTCTCTCCAGTCCTGCCTGGCCTGGCAAAAGCCCTAGTCCGTTCATCAGTCCCTGCAGGCTGGGTTTTTATCGATCGCCGCGCAGACACATCAGATGCCAGGAATGTAGCCTTTAACAAAGAGCAGGCCGTTGCCACAGCAACTACAAGCCCTTACTCCCATCCGCTCTATAGTCTGCCAATCAAATTAATGAAAAAGGGAAGAAATAGAGTAAGTAGGGTGACATTTTTTTTCATATTCCTTTAGTCCTCGCATTTAGGGAACACACAAATAGAATTACAGTCCTGGAAATTCATTGGTAGAGCGGAGGCTAGTTTAAGGTGTTTCCGAGCCGTCACTCTGGCTGCCTTGCTATTTGTCGACCTGTCTTTTTGCCCATCCATCTGCTGCTCTGGTAACTATCTCTGTCTGTCTACCTTATTATCCGTCTACAAGCCTGCTTCTCTCTTTGTGCATCAGTCCGCCTTAAACCGTCAGCCTCTGTTCCTCCCTGCCTCTCTGTTTAATAATTACAGTCCAGTTGTCCGTCTGCTGTCCGTCTGTCGTGGTGATCCCACAGAGAGTTGTGTGACACTCTCCCCTCTGTGCCGAGCAAAGTGAAAACACCAAAGCCTTGTCATTTATTTAACCCGTGGCGGAAAAAGCACATGACAAATAAGACTGCTGCAATGCTGGAGTACTTTTTTTACTTTGTACAAAATTAAACCTCAAAACGGTCAAACGATTGCTCCTCTGGTAGGCCACTAAAAACTATCTCATTTCTAAAATGTGAGTATATTTGATTTTTAAGAGCAAATGTAGAGAAAATATGAGTCTGCCCTGATATAATATTCACACTGACAAAATGAAAGAAAGACCATCAATCATGTCCTTGGATTAAAATACTATTTCATCACTTATACAAGTGCATAACCTTGAGAAATGATCTCTGCGTAGCTCTGACTCTCCTGAAGACCAGCAGTCTGTTTGATGTCCCAATCCATATCTGGCATACAGAGCCCACTGTCCTCCAACCGCTGTCTTTCTTTCTTTCTTTGGATTTTTCAGCTATTTGCCTTGAGGACCCTTTTCTTCCTCTACAGAATGACTGAATGAATGGCTGATAAAGGCTGACAGTCATATGATATAATAATAAGAGATGCCCCAAGTATTGTCTTAAAGGCCAGTGGTTTCAAAGAACGCAAAATCATGGAGAAACAAATATCAGGAAAAATCAGTGACGTCACATATAGCAAATCTGTTAAAGGCATAATCATCAAAGTCACTTCTTCAAACACAGATGAGATTTCTGCTTTATCTATTGTGTGGCACTTTGTCAGAATTAGTCAAAGATTAACTTGCTTGTTTGGATGAGGGCTTTGTTTTCACCGCATGTAAAGCTTTTCAGACTTTCTGTAAGTGACAGGTCGTGGGATGAGTGAAACCCAGTTCCTGGGAAATGTAGTCTCAAATTCATGCAAAACTTTAAAGAACATGTAAGGATGCCAAATTTGATATTTAATTGTATGACATTATAAAGCTTTATATTTTATATTAAGGATAAAGAAAGTGTTTATTTTAAATCATGGCCGTAGAGAGACCCCACAGACGTTAGAGTAAAACAGTTCCCTGCAACATTAGGCTTGACACGCACACAGACTTACACAAACAAATGAACCAGCAAGAGAGACTGATTCTATTCATGTGCTTCTTTCTACACCTTCTTATTGTGATTTAGCTCAGCTGTATCTTTATATATATACTGTATATATATATATATATATATATATATATATATATATATATATATATATATGTATAGCCCAGAGAAACATACAGTAAAAGCGTAGACTGTATATAAAGGTGTACGACATGACTGCTCCCCAAGTTTGGACGACAATAAAAAACATGGCGGCCTCCACAGAGAGGACCCCCCCCTCCATGTAAATATAAAGAGCCCATTCTATAGTAAAGAAAACAACAATTCATACAATTTAGATGAAATACACCAGTGAAAACATCACTAGGATAATTTTATATTCTATTTCTGCAACAGTTACTGTGTTCTTCCTCAGGTAATGCCCCACCCCTCCACAAAATTTCACAGAAATAGGTTAGGAGCAGTTTTTGTGAAATGCTGCTTAACATCACACCGTCGCTAAAGAAAATGTGACACCTGTAAGATGTATCTCTTTTATATATAAATAGACATTCATAGCTAACTTTGGTCAGCCTCTTCTTCAGTGATTATTTTATTAAAGTGTTTATGTTTCACTTGCCAATAGGGGTGTGGTGTGCACCCAGTGCGGCATCGACGACTGCCTTGCCACAGAAAACCACCCAGAACCATAACCTCCTTGGTAGAGGTAATGAAACAGAATCCAAAGAGCTGATAGATTGTTTAAAAAATGAACAAGTTCACGAAAAGAGCGTACGTATGGTTTGTACAGGATTGCAGTTACTGGCGCAAGTGCATCGTTGACCACTGCAACTAAATACATACATACTATGTATGTATTTAGTTGCTGTTGACATACCTTCTAAAACACGAAGATTGATGCCCCCTACTTGCAAATCAGTTACCACTTACGGGCTCGACCAGTTTCCCAGAACCGAAAAATGGTGAACGACAATTGTAGTGACGACAGTTTAATGAAGTAGGGCTTATTTCCGCAGCCTGCCAATGATGACTGACCTCGTTATACGTCTGGATATTGGGCCCACATTGGACGGACAGACACACAACTTCAAATTAAAACTAATGTTGCTCCGTAGCAAGTTCACAATATCAACTATATAATGTGATAGCATTATGAAAATATGTTATATCACGAAAACTGATTCATGCAATTCACAGACATGTTATCTACGGCACAACAAACATGCACATGCCCCCACTGGTTGGTTAGTAAACAGCTCTGATAGCCTGACCCAGTCTAACCCAAGTTCATATGTCGTCTCCCTTCAAGCCATATTTTCAAAAAGACTCAGAGCCAGCAGTGTCATGGCTGGGATGGAAGACGTACAGGATCGCTCAGAATTCTGGGTAAATGGTAATGGTGAGGGGGGGTCAACGCGAAGGGCAGCCTACAGGGTTGAGCATTTTGGGATTTGGTTCTGAATTGGATTAGAGTCACAGTGAAACTGTAGAAAATCTGACAGCCGAAAAGGAGCTGTAGGGTGATGCATGAGTCACTGTGAGAGCGAAAGCTAGAGGAGGGAAACATAAGAGAGCGGAGAATAAAGCAGAAACACACGAAGAAACGAGAAAAGCTTATGAGATGAGATAAAAGCCTTGTTTGCTTTGGTTGACTGGGGTTTCTAATGTTATTTTTTAACCTGAGTACAGCTTGAAAACCTGATTACAGCTCTTCCAGGAGATCTCCATAATACTCTGGCAATACTCTGTGCACATGTTGGTTTTAATCTGCGGGTCTATCTGTCATGACAGGCACCTTAAACCCCTGTTCATTATCACACCACTTTCCAAACCTGTGGCCTTCGACAGAAGCCGAGCAAACTGACGCTACACTGAGAAGGACAGAGCCGGACTGTTCCAATTAAATTTTAATTCTACTATAAATCACAGTATCGATCGCCACAAAATTAGTAATGAATTCATAATGAATTTTATTGACAGAACTGTGCTTGACAGGACACTATTCGCCCTTAGGTGTCCATCAAATTAGTGCTTTTGTGAGAAGCTCTATCTGCAGTGCTGAATCTTTAATCTACTGTTATTAGCACAGTTACCCCAAATTGTGCGGTTGCAGGTGAAAACATTAAAGGCTAGAGTTGTTTCTGGTGCTCGCGGTGCATAATAATCTCGTCCATAAATCCTCTCTCCTCTTCCCACAGCCTTGCAAACATGAGGCTTTGAATTCATTTACATAGCCGCAATTATTTCCCACCCAGCTCCTCGGAAAGAAGTCATTATTATTTTCCTCAACGTAAATCTTACTGCGTTCACTCTCACTACAACCTAAGATGTTAAATGCACATTTTACACTTGTTTGGACAATTTTAAGAAAGCGCATGTTTCTTTTTAAGTCGTTTTTTTCCCCATTTAGGATCAATGGAATCATTAAAAGTCCAGATTCATCCCATTGTTTCCCCGTGAAATATTAAACACAGACCCAACTATTCGTCTTTGTTCATTTCCAGATATAATAGTGGGCATGAATAATGGAATTATTTCACATGAAAGAGTTCACATGCAGGCGATTATTGCCGCAGCGTGAGCATGTGACATAACATACCCTGTAAGATAATTGACCTGAAAGGACAAGGATGCTCAACCAATAATCATTTTTGTATCTACGCATATAACACACAAACAAATGTGCGTGCAAGCTGCGTTTACAGGGCGCTAACTGTGTCTTACATAGAATTTGATGCTAATGCAAAGAGGAAGCCAGTTGTGGCACAGATAATTAACAAAGCACGAGGGATACGCGTTCTACTCAAGTTGTCTGATGAATTAAAAAAAAACATCCCTGGTGATTAGCGTTTTATATCCATACCATAATTTAAGATGTAGAACGAGACGCAGAGGAGCTACGTGACTTAAAAACTTCAAGACAACTGAAATGTAAATCGTGCAAAAGCATTAGAAATGCATCTATTATAGACGAATGAGAATTCCCTGTGTACTCATCACAAATACTAACAAGCCAAATGCATTTTCTATTCTTGGAATAGCGGCACACCCACTGACCACCCTGCAGAGTGCAAAATGTCAGCGCGGTTTTCAGGTTGCTGCTGGAATTCGGAAGTTGAACCGTGTTCTCCTCAGCTAATTAGCGCTTGTGCATTCAAACTCTGCCAATTATACAGCTCCTTTCTGCACCAGTGGCCATGTTTCCTCTGAAGCGGCGCCTTGTTGAGCCATCAACAGCGTATCCTGTCTTCCACCATGTGGCTTGTTGTGTGTCTGCCGTGCTGCAGGCTCACGAGGGATGCTGCTTTACCCTGCAGTCTCTGGATTTAGAAACGTCTCTGCATTTGCTTATCGCGGTAGGAAGCGGGAGGGCCGGCGCAACGATTCTCCATCGCAATCTTCAGTAATGAAAGACAGAGCATAAACACTCTGTAACACAGCTTCCATGCGACGGACATGAATAAAGTGAAATAATATTCCTCCCACTTAGCTGGATTATGTCATAATAACTTGTGCCAGTTTTTTTCCTCACATTAAAATATGGAATTCAAATTCAAGGTCCTTTCAGATATGCTGAGTGTTACATACAGGTTACATCACAGCAGTTTTGGTTTCATGTCTGAATAAACACCCAAGTCACTGTGACACAAATGTTGAGATGACAATCTGAGCCGGTTGGCCACGGTAACGTCTCTGAAGCACTTCCAACAGACATCAAATCTAAGATCATCAGATTAATTTAGAGAGAAATTAAAGGCACATTGTGTTTGCTTTTTTCGGATCAATGTAAAAAAAAAAAACATTTAGACCAACGATCTCCTTCAGCTTCAACAGATTCCAATCAAATGGAAGAAACTGAATGTAAGATGTGAAGTTAAATACCCAGGTGCTCTGTTTGACAGCAATAGATTAAATTACAACATTACGAGAAGAGCAGAGAATTATCATTATTATTATTAAATGTTATTTATACAGCACCTTTCATACATAAAGTGCTGCTCAAAATGCTTTACGAAAAAACCTACTATGTTGCTCTTTGTTCTTGTTTCCAGTCACAGTCGACAAATACAAAACTCACAAGACACTAACTGCCCCGCACCAGATGGCAGCTGAGTGAGACTGAGCAGTCACTTGCTCCTCAGAAGGTCGCGTTTCCCAAATTGTGCAGTCGCTCTGATTTCGGTGTGTTCGTGAACTCTGAAGTCAGAATGTGCACAAAATACGCTGTAAACAACATTTTCTGTAATTATGTGTTTGGAGTGTTTAAACAACACCTTGACTCCTCTTTCCAATATTTACAGGATATCGAGGAGCAAAGACAAAGATTATAGCTTGACAGACAAATTATTTAAAATGTTAATCATAAAAACATCTGTATTGTTTGCAGTTATTATCTGTTATGTACAGGCCTCCGTTGTCAATATGTAGAAAGGTTTGGTAAAGTCCTGTATCTCTACATCCACTTTTGGGGGAACTCTCCATGTTGTGACATTTTTGTCCGACACATTTCTGTTACTTGCTGGTTCAGAGTTGTAGTATACTTAGCTGACTTATTTGTGCTGTTTAATTTGTGGAGGGGCTCCACATATGTACACAACGGTTCTGTTCTTTGGCTTGTTAAGTCAGAATAAATAAAAAGTGCTTCCAAAGCCATTCATGGTGCGGCCCTTTTCCTCAAATAAATAAATAAACGCTTACATTGCTGGACACCACCAGTTAACACTCGCCACTTGTGAGAAGAAGTGCAACATTGTACAATGGATTCAAAATTACATCCTGAAATAAGGGCGGCAGAAACTTGTTGAATTCTCTTAGTGGGGAAGTCATTTTTCAGATTATTCCGACATTAAGTTAGTGTATTAAGAGACTGGGTGTTGAACAAAAAGGAGCTTTGGCAGCTGCAGAGCCTGAAACCCTTCTCTTGAGTTATGAAGACTTAACCTTATCTAACAGGACAGTGCATAGTGGACACAAACATAACGAGTGCTGAGGCTGCTCTTCTGCATGTGTGGCTTGTTGCTCAGGCTCCCACTGCATCAACTTTATGACTTAACGGATGTACTTTAATGTCTCGTCAATTTAAGCCTGAGTGCTGCAGAGCATTAAAAAAGTGGAGTAAATGTTAAATAAACAAAAAAATTAAAGATGTAAGCCATGCATGAGCAAAGGGGGCATGTGTTCCTTGTGTTCCTTGTACTGACAATGGTCATTAATTAAGTCAAAAATAATGACAAATCGAAACACGCTTCTTCATGCATATTAATATTTCTCAGCATTGACGACGCCCTCTCATAGTGGTGCTTTCTGTTAATGACTAGATAAGGGTGTAACAAACATTTACGTAAAGGACACATGACGCAGGGAATGTCTCAAAAGGGCTTCAGGCCACAAAAACTACTTTGAGGAAGGTTATGACTTGTTGATGAGTTTATGATAATAAATAAAGATAATAATTAAGGGCATTTATTGAGAAGTTAATAAACCATGAAACCTTAGTTTCTTTATGTAAGATAACAGATTAGATAAGACTTTACTGATCCCACGCCAGGGAAACTCACTTGTTACAGTAGCAGATAGTCGATACACAAGACAACACGTGAAAGTATAAAATAGAATATAACAGGCAATGAAATAAAAAATAACAACACAAAGAATACATGTACATCTTTCACTAAAGACAAAAATACTTGAGTTAAGTGCAGTGGCATACGACGACTGCACAAGGATGTATACTGTATATGTATATTATGTATAAGAATATATTGAAACATATATACATATATGCATATATAGACTGATATATCATTATGAGTATACAGTATATAAATAAGTATACTTTCCCAAAAGTATACCAAATACCAGTAATATATATATATATATATATATGGAAGAATATAATTGGTATACATCATACAGATAGAAAATAATGTGCAGAGGACACAAATGTGCAAAAGTTTTTCTTTAAAGCAAGTTATTAATAACTTGGTTGCTGCTTCAGAACCACAAGCTAAAGAACCTTGAAGTCTATTAAGGTCGATGAATTCTTTTTTCCAAACACCCTCACATCTGTATCTGATGGTACTGGAAAATTTGCATCAATATTCATACATTGCATATTTCTCCTTTGCGCCATTTTATATTCTACCTCAGCACCATTGTCATTGAAGGACAGTCACACAGTAATCATATCGTATGAAATGATTGCTTGAGATGATGCCATTGCTTTATTTCTAAGGCTGCTTAGGTTTCCTGCAAAATAAATAATCAGATTTTCCACAGTGTGTCGACCGGCATTACGTTTCCCTACCTATCTTGGCAAGTGTTTTGTGGAGTAGCATATATTCCTCACCCTCTCTCTCCCTTGTTGTTGCTTATAAACCAGTGTTACTTGAAGGACACCCACCATATTAGGTTTCTGTCTAATTTTAGTCTCAGAGGTAGAACTCATCCATTTTTCATGGTAGATGTATACCACCACAGATTCATTGGCCCTTTCCCCATTCACCACAATAAGATTTGTCTCAGCGTATCGAACCAGACTTTTCCTGCACACATTCTAACGTTATCTCCTGCAAACCACTTCCATGTAATGTGTTTCAAAAACAGCATTAATGTTTAGATGCAAGTTTCATCAGTTTGTTGGCGAGCCAGCCGAGGCTTCCTGCAGCTGGGGTAAGGGTTAGGATTATCTTCTGTTAAGCTTGACAGAAATCCTACCAACCATACTGAATACAAGGTTTTACTTAACCAAAGAAAACACATGATTTAAAATTTCAACTTTAATGAACCCCTGTGGTTTCCTTCAAATCGTATTAATTTAAGAGGATACGAATCTACAACGGCAAAGAGGAATCGCTTCTTTAAATGTTCAAGCGTTAACTTACATCTATTTGTCAGCTATTAAACTAAAAGGGGGAAAGAGCCTGTTGATGCTGAATAGTCTTGTTGACAACAGTTTTATGTTTGCCACAAAAGTCAAGGGAGGCATTTGTACTGTCCTTGTAGGAGCCTGTAGCAATTATATGGTGCCCGTATCGATTCCAAGTATTGATTAAAGTCCATCCTTGATTTTAAGATTCAACAGATGGTTCTAAAGGCTTCAGAGAAAATGAGAACAATGGAAAGTCGACTCATTTGAAAACTGCATGGGACCTCATAAACAGGGGCAAACGGAAACAGAAATTGTAACTCCATCCCAGTGCGCCCTGTTCATGCAAACCACCAGAGACGAATTTGCAAAGTGTGGGCACTAGACTAGTTACACATTCATCAAATATCCTCATCTGATTAGAAAATATAAAAGTTTGGTCCTGATAAACAAGTAGCCTTTGTAAATACTGAGTTCTGAAGGCACGCTATAGCTATAGGTGAACATGTCAGGAAAGGGGTGTGTCAAGTTATCTGCTTGGCAAATTATGCAAATGTGGGCGATCCTGATGACGTCACAATGGTGAGGAAGTATCGGCTGGGCTACTGACCAAACGTTTCAGGAGCTTCAGGAGCAGGAGCTCTCTTTACTATGGATTTTGGGCTTCTTAATAAATCAATCAAATGTTATTTGTATTGTCCATATTCACAAAGAACAATTTGTCTCATAGGGCTTTAACTTTGCAGAACTTTTACATACACCAAAAGACATATATCACACCGGAGGAAAGAAACTGAAAAACATTGTGTCCTTTAAGAGACAGACAGAATGATGTTGATCTTCTCATATAACTCTCAACAGAGTAAATAAGCTTCTTTCCCAAAATGCATTCCTTTATCTGTCTGTTTCTACGTGCAGGCTCTGTAATCATACTCTATATATTGCTAGTTCTTTAGTTGTCAGATTTCTCCAGTTCATTCGCTCCGAGCGTCAGACCTCTTATTCGGTGAGAAAATATGATTCATCTCTGAATAAGAGGCCTGCAGTTAATAATAAATAGGTAATTACCTCCTGCATTTTGAAAAGCAGTTCTGAGTTCATTTGCAGAATAAAAAAGAGGAGACTAGTTAGTGGATACATTTTCTAATTTAGATATAAATAATTTCAGTTGAAACCCTGCCAGCTGTATTATTAACATTAGTTAGAACGCCTCTCGTTCCCTGAAAGGTTTCCTCCCCTTACAAACTAGACTAGACTTTTCTCTGTATTCATCTTCTCTATTTCTAGCTAGTAATTTAGCCTGCAAGCAATTATTAATATCAAGAATGTGATGAAAGGCTGAATGTTGGGCTGATTTCTAGAGCAGCAACTTTTTCATTCAGACCATTGAACTTGTGGTCTTTTTGTGCCAAAGCTGTTACATGTTCTCACTGACTTCAGAACAGTTTGAATTCTGGCAGAATAAGATGCAGCAGAAGATCTTCAGTAAGTACATTTATAAATTAGGTATTAGGAATTTAAACTTTTGTGAGAGAAGACATATTTTTTAAGTCTATTAATGCTTTTTATCTTAATCAGAGTTGTAGAAATCATTTATTGATGATCCCTGAATGTTATGTGAATTCAAACTTTATATTATATCTGAAAAGTGGGTCAGTTTGCTGGAAAAATACAACTTTTACCCAAAAGTAAGTTTGAGAATTGTCTCCCAGAGGTTTTTAAATCTCACATAGAGCGATGATTCCCAGATCCACGATTTCTATTCATCTGAGGAACAAAATGTCTCTCCGCTCTGCTGTCAGTCAGCACATAATGAAAGGTTCTGGCTGAGAATCAAGATATTTACGAGCGCAGCAGTAAATATTGGCTGTGTTAATATCAGTGTGTACTGGAAGCGTGAACTTGCCCCCAGACCCTCCTATCATTTTCCTGGAGAGCCGTTTAGTTAGCGTCATCTCTTTTTATATCAGAGCGTCTGCGAGGGATTTGGCCGTCCTCGCTGGCATTGAATAACATGGGAGGATTAGCACTTTCGCCTGTCACCAAATCATTCTGACGGATTAGCAATCTCCTCTGTCACATCAGTGAATTCACTGCAGCTCCGGAGGAATTCAATTCAGGGCGAGAGCCAGGGTGACATTGGAGTGAAAGGGAGAACGCCATTTTCGTCAGACACTTCTGACGGAGTCTGACACCACGATCAGCATGGACAATGTTAGCTCGGCTGACATTTAGTGGAAGTTAATCAACAACACAAACATCAACAGTGAGGTGGTCTTATGTACTGTTGAAAGAGTAAATCAGATTTGGATGAAAGGTCACTTTTTGTCAGTTACACGGATCAACAACGTCAGTATGAAAATCAAAGTTTAAGGCAGGGATCGAATATATCCACACTGAGGTTTTAGCATTTTCTAACCCTCTAAATGACTTTGCTTGTATATTTTCAGCATCTCTACTCAACAGACTGGACTGGGCTCCATTGGGGCCCAAACTCTTCCAGCATCAACTTGATTATATATTTGATTACACTGTATATAGGGTCTGGAAGATGTCATTCTCTTTGGCGACACCAATGGCAATAATTATGTTATGTACCAACTCATTTTGAAACATTAGGGTAAATACTAATACGTTAGGGTTTTATGTTTGCAGGACCCAAATGCACATGACAGACTTAGCAGTAAAGAAATAATGTTGAGTTAAATAAACAGATTTACAGTCACTGGAATGCAGGGAGACAAACGGAAAATCCAAAAGGCCACAAAATTTATACACTGGGAATGCAGGGATAACTGAACACTGAAACACATCAGGACAGGTGAAGACAATCATATGGGCAGGAAGCAGGACAAAGACAGGAAGTAGAGGAAGTAGCAAGCAAGTTTCAAATTAAAACAGAAAATGAAAACTCAAACGTCCATAACATAAAAAGTCTGCTTCCTTCAAAAGGGGCCAAAACAGCCTTTTCAAAGTTTACAGGAGGGCATGACATGTCTATAACCAGATTCTGCATGTGAATCTGTAGGCGAGGGACAAGCTATTGGGTTTGGTTACTTGCAGGTAGACAGTCCGTGTGGAGAACAGAAGAGGCGGAACACGTTGATTGAAGTGCATCAGCTCTTGGCTTTTCTAATTGATCTGCTTTTCCTATACACACAGCTATTAACACAGATTAGCCAAAATGGCATCTGGAGCTAAACCACCTACAAAAAGAAATGTTCGACTAGTGTGGATTTGTTGGACTTAAAACAGTGCACAATGGGAGACAGAGTCTTGGACCAGATATCCACTGCCTATGCCAGAAGCCCCAAAATAGTGGCCAGTTCCCCCAGAGACTAAATCGTCATCAGACGATAGCTGATGGACCAGAGATTGACATTAGGGTAACTATTTCTACATCATTTTGATATAGTGATGAACCTGATGGTTGTCTTATTAATGGTAAATGACGGTAACATTTGTTTGCTTGTAGCAGTCCTGCAATAAGTGGTTAATTGTGTTGGCTTTTTTGTTGAGAGAGAGAATAAAAGACAACACAAGATGCTGCCGTCTCACAGGCGATACAGAAAAAGACCTCGGCCTCTTTTCTTCTCTCAATGCTCTGCCAGGCCTCACTGATTGTAACACAGTTTTTTCTCTTAACACTACAATACCCACCAGCCCCGGTTGCTATTGTTGTTGAGACAATGCCTGTCACAGACATTGAATTTGAGCTGTAGCAGTTTCAAATCTCTTGACGGTGCAATAACTTTAACAATTCAGAATCACTACAAACACTTGGACACCAGACAGATGGCTGAGAGGCACGTCGCTTGAATGGCATCAGTTCTAATGTACTGTGGCCACTGAGATCATCGTCTCGGTTCCCCGCAGTCCGCCATTTTAGATGAAGACATTGTGAACTGCATCTTTAGGTCAAACACGTAATGAATCAAAACGCCCAATCCAAACCTCCTACCCACCTACAACCCTTGTGACAGGGAGGTAGGGGTGCTGAGGAGGCTGCAGCACCCCTAACAGGCGAAGGACTGTAATTACAGGGCAAAAATGTATTTTCGAGAGTAACATTGAAGGAAGCATAGTAGTAACCACCCACCCGTTTTTTATTTTAATATTTTATTTTCTGTTTAACTTGTCTGATGCACACATGATGAAAATAATATTTGGCACTAACTGAAAGAATCATGATGGTAACAGCATCTCTGGTTTCTTCAGTTGAAAGGTTTGCTGTCTGTTGCACTATAAAATGCAGTATAAAAATGGTGTAAAGTGTTGGCCATTCATTTAATAGAACAATTCAGATTGTTGCACTTTTGCCCTGCATTTCAAATTATATCATTATGTAGACTTTCTCTCAGCAACCCCTGCTCTTCATTTCCAGCAGCTCTGCTTTGCACAAAAGACGTAATATGCAGCAAATCCCCTCATGTCAGAAGTTGTAACAAGCAAAGGTTTTGTTTTTCTCCCTGAGTTAATTGAATAATCAATTGTTAAAATTGCTGCTGATTAATTTCCTCATTCAGTCTATTTAAAAAGTGAGTTCATTTGTCCTTATAAAACTCCCCTCTGATCTCCTCCTGACATCATTTCTGATGGCAATTGTTGCAGTTTGTACACTGATCAGGATCAATAACTAGTTAGTACCTCTGCTCTCTCTAAGTTTGTTCCTGCAGTAGAAGCACTGACTGCAGTCTACTACTGCATCTCCCACTAAAGTTGAGACATAAGCCTGAGGCTCTCTGTGACTAAGACAGAAACTCTTCTCTTTTCATTTGTTTACGCCACACTGCGGATCCACATACTAAACGTACCAGCATCAAATTAGATCTGTGTGTGTTTGTGAGTGTGTGTGTGTGTGTGTGTGTGTGTGAGTGTGTGTGTGTGTTCACTGGCTGCTGTCACAGGATATTACCTGCCTTTTATACCTGCCACATAATTGGCTGCCTGTAAATACAGACAGAGAGACAAGCAAATGTGAACCCTGTTGGGAATGGAGCTGGTTTGGACCAGTTAAATGTTTGCTAAATGCACTGAAATCCCAGGCTGCCTCACATTCACATGCATGCCTAAATATTCTAAAACATTATGCACAGTCTGATATCCACTTGAAAGCTTTGAGGTGAGAAGCAGAATTTCCTCCGCTGCACGATGAGTACGCTTCATGTTGGCTCAGGAAAGTGTGAGGAGAGAGGAGAACTATTATATGTGTTTAAACAGTGTTTCCCTCATGTAAGCACCGAAACGCTATCCTAAAAAAAGCAAATCTCAAGGGGAAAGCTAGTTTAAAGAACATTTAGCTGAGAAGGTAGCACAGAAAATAATTTTAACTGGCTCCTTTTTGGCAATGTGAAGCCAAGCGTTTTTCTTTTTCCCCTCCTGCAGACTCTGGCTGATATGTGCAGTAGCTAAGCTGTCCTAACATTATGAATCTTACAAATTGTACCGTTCAAGAAAACCAAGCATATGCCAGAAAATCAATACGGCGGAGCTGAGGACAAAGGGGCCTCTGTAGAAAAGCCTGTGTCTTACACAGGATGGAGAAGAACTAGTGGCGTACATCCATTAGTGCCTCATCTATTTTCCATCAATGAAAGACTGAGCGGCAGAATAAATAGTCACAGCTGTTCCAGCGACCACAGGCATCTCTAGGAAATAGTCACTACCATTTTTCTGGTTTTATTATTATCTGGACATTAACACATATATAATCCAGCTTTTTTATTTCCTCAGGCCTGTGTTAGGTCACTGTAAAGGTATATAAGGCCAGAAGATTTGGTCTGTGCCGCGGAATTCCTGGAGTGGCTTTAACTTACAACACCTTGGATTTTGTGCTCTCCCTTATGTATGTGCTTCTAACTCAGGTGGTAATTACTCAGTTGTTAGTATTTCTATATCTATTCAGAGCTCTGGAAATCAGTATTGGGACCAACTTTGAAGTAGAGAACAGGGCATTTTATTTCAGTACTGCATTGGATTGTTCGTGAATGGTCCCATATAGATGCATAGCAGCACTAGCACCGACATTGGCAAACAACACAAAGTCTATTTCCCCCCCACACGACACACATATGACCCACAAGGCCACCTTCTTAAAGGGACAGGCTTTGCTTGTAACACTGGAAAAGCTAGCGAGAGCAGGCTACACTGTAAAAATGACCCCAATACATCCCACCCCCTCGAATCGTCCCTCTTGTTAAAGCTACACCCACAAAATACAAGGACATGAACTGCATGACGACTGCTACAAGATGAGTTTTCTGTGAATCGCTCGCAGACTTCTGCGTATCGTCTCTGCATTAGCTGTGTATAACTCCTCAGCTGAAGACTTGGGTCATGTGCGTGACAAGTAAAATGATTGGACCTGCTTATTAATCCCCTTGTCCACTGGTTAAAAAACTCACAACCACAAATATGTGGCTTTTGTATGCAATTGGAACGGATACAATTAGCATTCACTCCCAGATGAGTGACAGTAGACATGGGTTTTATTCTCTTCCGGCTCAGGTCGGCAGTGATGAAAATGTGGAACATGGGTGAGTGCCCTAATTTGGCAAAACAGCAAGGTGAGAGCGGTCCTCAGTTTTTGATGCATTCCTGACAAACATGACGTACAGGTGGAAAAAAAAAACTGAAACAGAAAGTTCTCCACTGGCAATGGAAAAGGAGTCAATTGCTTTTTAAAGTGAGTTAACTGGCATTTCAAATCACCAATTCTACCTTTAAGTGGATAGAAGACTAAATAAACAATACTTACAAAACAGATTAACACTATATTATGTTAATATCATGAAATATATATGTTTAAATATATAAAATATGATGGTGCTGATTGCAGCCTTCTTGTGCACGACAAACCATGTAAATATTCTTGTTGAAGTATTCTCATGAGCACATGAGTACAGTGACATGCATTTATATGGCTGCAAAATGGAAATGAACATTGATTTTCCAAATTTTTTTTATCAGGACTTTTTCGAAAATCAGACATCTAAACGACTTTTTTCTGGGAAGCAAAAAGCATGTTAATAACACACAGCACACAGATATTGATTCTCGAGAGATGAGTGGCTTTGCAAGATCTCGTCCAAATCTGCCCGGGCTCAGTGATCCAGGTTCTGTCCACGCAGAAACGCTGAGTGCACTTAGCACATGTGTCTCGGCAGCCGGAGTGCACTCTCTCCCTTAATGACCATTAAAACTGATAAATGGCCGGAAACATTACAACCACTTAGCTGCTTGTAGAAATAGCATTTTTACTTTGTAAAGAGCGATCACCAACAAACTGCCCAATTCATTTCCTTCAATATTTTGCAGCTCAGCCTGCCGTGTCCTGTTGGATGATTTGCAGTGTGCTGGTATGCAGATTACTTTTTTGCAGCAGCAGCTTTTTTGAGAAGACGACATCATGCAATTTTTTTTAATGCAGGGAACATTAGCTCCCCTTCAGATGAATGCCTTTATGATCATGCCCTGTCTCTGGTTGAAGTCAAAAGGCATTTGGGGAAATGAATGGGATACATTTACAGTATGAAGCATGAAGAAGCTGAGGCCGGGTAGAACAAAAAGGCAAATTACACCACTGCATCACAAAAGGAGTTCCTCCATGTGATATAATAATGTCGTACTGCATAACGCTGCAAATGACCGAGGGTAAAATTTACAGCGATTCTCTCACAAGAACTCCAACTTGGGAGAAATTTAAGTGAAAGCCGCAGAATTCTACTTAAGTAAAGTACTGCAGCAATCACTCAGCCATAATGAATCCCACGGTGAGTTACTGAGCAACTCTGTCTCCGAATAGAGGAGAGCGAGAGAGATGGCCGGTACCCACAAAATTCAAAGTCATTCTCTCAGTTTATGGAGTTGTTGGCATCAGCACTGAGAAGTTGAGACAGAACTTTTTAGTATAAGAAATAGAAGAAAAAAAATCCATAACACTCCGGATAATGGAATTTTCTGTTTTATGTAGTACCGAAGACTCACGTCTGCATGTGTATGTCTGCTTTGTCCAAGCTCTTCAGTCCTTTCAGACGTGAACTCAGAAAACAGAAAATGTTCACACACCTGAGTCTGGAGTTTTCCTTTAACATATAAAACAACAGGAGATTCTCCCGTCAGTCACGTTCACGTGACAGAAAAAATCTCAGGAGCGTTCAGTTGTGGGGTGGCGCACCAGGCAGGAGATAATATATCAATTTTGTCACATTGGCAGCACCAGAAACTTTTGAATCTTGATGTCCTTCCAAGTTGACATCTTACTGATCGTCTTCTACGTGTAAGACACGTACTCTTCATACTGAGATATTTGTATTTTTTCTGTTTGGTCTTTTTCTTTTGTCTGTCACATATTGAAACGTCATCAACACGATCTGTTTTTGTCCAGCGTCTTGCTGTTGCTGTGTCTTCCTGGCTGGGCGTGGCTTCCAGTCGCTTCCATCTCCCGTCAACACCTATCTGCCCCTGAAATGAACCTCAGGACCACCAGTTGCGCTCCATGGACCAGCCACACTCAGCCAGCACTCCCCCGTCAGTTCTCTGCTCTGAGCAGTAAAGCCACTCTGCCTCTCTCCCCCGGTAGGTCTTTTTCAAGACCCTGACTATCTCTTGGACTGATAGCACTCTGTTGTCCACCCTTCACATTCACCTTGTTTCTACCTCCACCAAGGAGGTCATGATTTAATTGCTTTTTGTCTAACTGCCTGATTATATGAAAACTACTCAACAGATTGTCTTTAAACTTAATAGAAGGATGGGACCTGAGCCAAGACAGAACCCATTTCATTTTGTCACGAATCTGGGGACAGATCCAGGATTGTTTTTCATCAGTATATGTATATATATATATATATATATATATTTCCAATTTCTCAGAGAATGATTACTGGATCGTGATAAAAAAGAACCTGACATGTTAAGTGGACTGATATTTAGTCTAATTTCGTACAGATCCAACTAAGAATCTTGATCTCAAAAATATAAATATGTTTTCATAAGGGGACTATTAGTCCTTGGTGGAGGTACAGTATGCACTTCTTTATAGTTGCAACTAAAATCTGAATCTTATCTCTACTCTTGTGTTCTGCACATTGAGTCAAACACACAGGATTTTGTATTTTAAGGTTCACATCTATTTCTATTTTCCACACTATATTTGGCTTCTATTTATTCTGCTCTAGCCATAAAAAGTATGTAGACTGATCATTTACATCGTATTACTACTCTATATAGTAGTTTGCATCATCAGTGGCAGAGACTGGAAATCAGAGCAGTCTCAGAGACAGTTCTGGCCCCATTTCACATTTCCATCCCTCCATAATCTGAACTGGATTATATTTAAAAACCTTTTACATTTTTCTGTCACTCCTCATGATGTCACACATAACCTCTCTCTGATTGGTTGTTGGTCTGTTAAGTGACATGATAACGTCCCTTGCGCATTGAAAATGAACTGAGAGGTTTCAGACCCATTGACAAATGCAAATTGCTCCTGCGATACCAGGCTAGCAAAGTCCACCATACCCATTCTGGATTGATCACAGGAAATAATTAGGCATTCTTGTATGTCATGAAATTCAGAGGCAACCTTGCTAATTCCAAAATTCTTGTCTTGCAATTTTGTAAGAGCAGAACAGTCAGGCATTTTAAAGAAGAAATATATTTGTTTGATTTCTTTACACAAGGATTCATAAAGAGGACGTCACATTTTCATCATGAAAAAACCAGGGAATAGAAAGTAACATTCTGAAAGCCATTTTGTTCCCTTGCTGACAGATGAATATATATCTGAACTCCGCTGCTTGTGATAACATGTTTATGATGAAGTTGATATATATGCATATATGTATATATGAATCAATCATTAAATCAATCCTGAAGGTAAATCTAACTCTGACTGACGGGATCAGCAGTGACTTCAGTGAACACGTATATACTTGTACATTGATGAGTTGTTGACACCATGTTCTCACCCCACACTCAAATCAGTGCCTGAGACAATTAACAGGTTTATAATGCTGTAATTAAAATGCACCAACATGCACTAGAAAAATCATACAGTCACCAGTTTCTTTCTAATTTTAAACACAAGTGTCTCTCTACAGAGAGCGACAAGGGTGCACACTCTGCACTGGAAACTAGCATGACATTAAGACATGATGTTCAAAACTGTGACATTGGATTTCCCTTTTCCTCGATGAAACAAAGAGAGGCAAAAACATGTAGCATAGATCTTCAAGTAGTTTCTTCGTCTCAGCCACGGCAGATTGTATAAAAACATGGACAACGTGTTCCCACTTCCTCCCACTATCTAGAAATCAAGCCAAAATGTCCTGGATCAGAATGCGGCCATCTCCCGCATGTGTAGTGTTGGGATGTAAGTACTTTTAGATTCATTTTCCAATCATAATGATGTTAAAGACTGTTGCTTTAGAGAATAGGCTACACTCATTTTTACTATTAATACTAAAGTTAAATTAAAAAGCAAGTACTTACTCTTACTCAAGGAGTAAAGTTAATGAGGTGTTTTTTATTTTTTTTATTTTAGTTGATTCCATTTTGTCTGTTTGTACTTTTAGTAAAAAACTAAACTAAAATGACATGGACCATCTTTGAGTCAAATCCATGTTCTTTGACTCTTTACTTTGGTCCCATCCACTAACATAAAGCATGGAGGTTTATGACCTATTCTGCAGCCAGCCACCAGGGGGCGATCAAGACTTTTGGGCTCCGCTTGTACAATGCAGTCATGTCGTCCATCTTTATATAAAGTAAATCGTCTCAACAGCTGGATTTTACTTGACTTCATTGCAGCCCAATTAGTAATAACAAGGGAGGTCAACACTGTATAGCTGCATTCTTCGGAGGGGCAGTATATATGTAAAGACAAATGTCCAAGCGAGATCCAAGAGAGAGAGAGAGTGGGGGTGTTGATGCTTCTAACATGCAACATATGCAAATGTGAAAATAACCAAAAGAATAGAAATCTGAGGATGAAAAAGCAGAGCCACACACTGATGAAGATGTGAAGAGAGTTTTTGGTGATAAGGGACGACGTCAGTGCGATGTGCTGAAAACAAAAACATGATATCTGCAGCGGAATTCTAACATTACATTCTTCCTCTGTCTGTGTTCATGTGCATGCGTCTGACCAGAGAATGTCCTTCAGTGTTCTTTATATTTCAAAGGCAAACTCCGGACAAATCCAATTGTTCCAAATTTTTCTGGGGTTCATGTCTCATTTCCCTGACTGACACGGGTAACACATTGCTAAAAGCAACACAAACTCTTTGCAGTCTAACTTTCAGCGGGAGCATGAATATGGCCCAGTAACAGTGTGTGAAATGAGGGACTTCTTTTTGCAGTGGATCCATTTCCAAAACTGCCTTGCTAATTAATCCCAAAAGCGGCTGACCAACGCAGTAAGAGGGAATGCTTTGCACATTTTGCAAGATTAGGGAAATGCATCACAGTCGGGATGTTCTCTCGTCAGACTGCCACTGTCCCAACATGAGCTCTCTGCTCGCTCAGCCACTCCAATGTGTGACATTCAGATAGCTCTGCAATATTTGTTCTGCAGACGCAGTCTTTCAACAAACACTCACAGACAATTATACAGCGGGACGCTTTCATTTATTCCAATGTGTTTGCCAGCTGGCTTTTCACAATCTTGCAGCATTACAACGGATGTTCATTTTGGAAAACAAGCATAAACATAAAATAACTCGAAATTCAGTGTTTATGTGTGAACCCCGTCATCTGTGGGGTTGCAACATCCTAACTCCTAAGGCCAAGTTCTTTGTATTTGTTTATTCATTTATTCTAGGTGTTCATATTAGCATATGAAATTGACCCTGAAATGGAATATTTCTATTTTTATGTCAGCTTTAGTTTTAGATAAGATTCACTTTTCATTTATACACTTAGTTTTGGTCTTTATGCTTCCATAACAGTATGATAGACGTCATCAGCCACCAAATATTGCATTTTAGACCATTAAAAATAATTTTTCTCTATAGCAGTTTTTAAAGTCAGATAGTTCTGGTTCCGATCTTTTATTTCCCTCTGGTTTAAAGTTAAACTTAACAATCATTGAAAATGATAAAATCCTCTTTGCTTGGAACCACAGAAACACTTGAAAATATAACAGGTCACTGTCAGATTAAAGCCCCTTTTCCATTAGTCAAAAACCCTCTAACACCCACGAACATCTCTGGCTTCTGTCTGCAGTGGGAACGGATACAGTCGGTATTTGCTCCCACCTTGGAGGGAGTGAGGTAAGGTTTCTATTGGCTCCAATCGGCAGTGATTTCTTCTTCATTTTAGTGGTTGTAGACGCTGACGCTGCAGCTTCACTGGTGCAATGGTATCACAGGCATATAACTTCAGGGTGTCGGTGCGTAAATAGCCATGAACGTTTGTGTACATATTGTTCTTTACATCTTGGAATGAACAGGGATTTATTTCTTTGTATCATGAAAAATGCAACACTGACACGACAGCGAGGTTTGAGAGAGCTTCTCTGTTTCCAGCAACATTGTGACGTCAAAGAACATGACTCACCAGGATGAGCAAATCCTCTACTGGCAATAGGTAATAAATAATGAAAAATATACTTTTTAGTGGGTTTGCCCATGTTTGAAAAACCTGCATACACCAACTGATATAGTAATATCGGTGTTAAAGAGGTGTAAGTAATGCTGCACAGACACACACTCCTCTCAAGTCTCAAGAGAAAAGGTGACTGACAATCTACTGTACCTGCATAATCATATAAAACCCCCGAAGTTAAATTAACTCTTAGGTCACTTACTCATTTTCCACAGGGGATCAAGACTGCCAGATGTTGAGGACAATTTGTGGCTGGTTCTTGTCTGGAGTCCTCTGCACGTGTGGTGAGGACACAGTCAGTCACACACTAGTGTGTCAGAGCAGCACTATCAGTGTTCAATAAATAACTGAGAAGTATATCTCACACCTGTTCAGTACCGTCACTGCATTATCCCTTTGATCCATAGTATAAGTCAACAAAACCTCCTGTGTAGTTTCATCTATTGTTCGAATCATTGGCTCACTAAACAAAGAACATAAAATGTGAATCATGATGGCGCTGAACGAGAGGCAGCTCTGCATGCTACCTTCTCCTCAGATGGTCAACGTGGCGCCAGCTATCGCAGAGCATGTGGCGCTGCGGCCGTCATCTTTGAAAGCCACTGAAGCTGTGGCTTTGGCCGCCAACCAGCTGCATGGCCCCGTGGCAAGGAGCGCGCCCCCAGACAGAGGATCAGCCGGAGCGCTGGCGTCCACACAACAGGAGGGGCCTCAGGCACCACAAGTGGAGACGCACAGGCCTGGTGCTACTCTGTGGGTTTAATGGCCTTTGTGTTCTTTGAAGTGCTTTATAATGATGATGGGGTGAGTGCATTAAGACTGCAGCTCGCTGGGCCAATCACACTGACAGGGTCGTTACTAAAGTATAGCAGGTCCTTCCTGGGAGCCGCTGCTCCGCACCCTACCCCGAACAAACAGCCTGATTTTATTTGTACCATTACAGAGCACTCCAGCGAAGCCGCCCTGCATCCTGTCACAGAGGTGAGAAAGCCTTATTGAACATTTTAGATTGGAACAATATTTGTTCTGAAATGTGAAACAGCAGGCCGCCTCGTTCCCTCTATCATACATGACAGGCAATCAGCGGCAGTTTTTATTACCTCGCATGTGATGTCAGGAAATCAGTTTGATTTGTGCTCGTCTATCACCCAGTGTTATTTATTACACCCTGGTTGAGTCGGTAAGCCCAACATGTTTCGTATCTATTTAATCAAGAGTTTTATTTTGCTGATGATACCGATTTCATGCTACATTATAGCCATAACTGTTTAAACGACGTATCCTTACTTCACCGGGAAATATTTAATTTATTGATTTATCTTCATTGCTGCTCCGAACACATCAGAGCCCACTACACTAATACTGTAAAACAAACAGAGCATAAACAATCAATATTGATCCTGCAGTTGTTGCACAGTCTTGTTCATTTTGAGGTTGAACTGAAAGATGGTGAGATTCAGGAGAGAAAAAATATTTAGTTTGTCTTTGCATGATGCCCTTAGGTCAAAACAACTCATTTAGATCTCACTCCCACTCTTCACGTCCACCGCTCCTGCTTTCATTTTCTATATCAGCTTTACAATATTGTACGCTGTGCACTTTAAAAATCACTCTCCAAAATGCCCCCACTCCTCCTGTTGACTTTTGGCATCATTTCTGCTCTATTATCCAATTCAGTCATTTCCCTCATTCCTTTCTCTCTTTGTTTTAGCTTCTTAAACCCCCCTAGGGCTTTCGTTTCTATCACCTGCAAAGTGTGTAATCCATTTTCCCTGTTATGCATTCCTATCAGTTTTATTTTATGGGTGACTAAAGTAAATTTGCAGCAGCAGAGACGGTGGGAGGCTGCGGGTGAGATGTCGGGGGAGCTAATCATAGAATATGGGCCAGGTGCAGGCAGATCTCCCGGAGATCCAGAGTTACGGGCCTCACTGTTGAAATTAATACCGAAAAGGAAAGAGATGAGGGTTCAGGTGGGGGGGCTGCAGATAGAATAATGTTCTGATATCAAATCGGGTTCTTGGATTGACCGTAATGTGAAATCCCTCACTTGTCATTTCTGTTCCCATCAAAGTCTGTCCGCTGCCAAACACAACTATTACAAATAATATAATCCACTAAAATATTTGACTATTTGGTGTAAAACATTTTTTAGAGTCGGCACCTCCTGACCACCGTCCATGTAAAGTAATAAGATACGATTGAATAAGATAAGCTCCATAGATCCATGCTCGGGAAATTCACTTGTAGACAAGAGAACATGTGTAAGTGCAAAATAGAAGAAAAAGCAATAAAAGTATATTAGAGAGTAAATATACTTGAGCAAAGTTTAGTGCAGGCTGATGGCACGAGGATGTATACTTAGTACAATGTATAAGGAGATATTTTAATAAATGTATATATAGACTGAGGTACACAATATAAATATTAGTATAAAAACGTCATGTGTTACATGTATATTAAAGTAGTTTAATTTCACCATCGTATACTAAATAGCTGTATTCTTTTTATAGTATTAATTATATAAAGATAGATGTACATATATAAATAAAAAGTAAAAAATTCAGCAGTATACAACATGACAAATATATGAAATGTATAAAAAATGCTGTATATATTTTAGTATATTTAGTATATATATATTATATACATATATATATATATATAATAGTCACTGAATTACAGCAATAACTTGATTTGCTTCTATCTACAAGCAGCCAGTAAGCTTCATGAATTAGCTAACGTTACACAGCTAATACAAAAGCAGTGTTAGCTCTTTCGCTGATGGTGGGCTAGGAAAATAATAATATTATAGAAAGAGTATAGATATATAGAGTTTTGTTGTTAGCCTCAAACCTTGCTTTTGCAAGCAAATACTAAGAGATAATGTTATTACCTCCATTGAGGAGCTTATGTACTCTTCTGTGTAAATAGTTCGCAGGATTACACAAAAACTGTCATTTTTGTAGTTAGTTGGAGCAGTTTGTGGAGGGCTGGGGCATGACCCAAGGACGAAGCCATTTCACTTTGGAGTGGATCAGGACAAATGGCCGGATCCATAAATTGGCCAAATAATGGCTGGTGTAGGTTTTGGCACTCTTCTGTTTACAGGTGGAGAGTGAATCCGGTGATTATTTGAAATGTTGTCATTTTCACACATTCTCTGACTTTACACCACCTCAGTGCTATGGTTCCAAATGAATATTTAATGTGCTCCATTCTCGGGTGTGTGGCGTCTCCCAGTCGGCTCGTTCTCGTTGACTATTGTGGGTTTCTGCTCAATATTCCATCACTGTTCCTTTCGCACTGGAGGATTTTCGAGTCTAATTTGAAATCCGGCTGATCATCACATCAGACCAGCCTTGAATCAGAAACGCCCCTGCAATTGGAGAGTCGACTCTGACCCAACGTCTGCCCAATTATCCTCCAGAGAAGGGGCCAGCGTTAGCGAACAGTGGCAGAAGTTCAGAGAATTAAATTCAGAAGGAAGAAAATATCCTCCTTCCACTGTTGTGTTAATGAATGTACTGATTAAAGAGAGGGCAAGCCAGCTCCTTTCACACACTGTGCTTTTAAATAATCCAGAAATAGACATCTGAGGAACGATGAACGTCGAGCGTCCTCCGGGTACACGGCAATGCCGGAGGAAGGGGAGTTCACACTAACCTGAGAACTCCATTGTGCTGAAAGCCTTTTTCCTATTTCACCTGCGTCTCCTACGTGAGCCTCCTCCAGAGACCTGCCTGTTGCTTCCTTTCCTCATTTGTCAATGGAAAGGATGTGTGCTATTATCTGCCCCCAACATTGCTGAGAGCTAAGCATGTTTATATATAGCTGCAAGAGCGACAGGCACTTATAAACATTTTGACTCAAAGCAACTCAAGGTGTTTTCAGCCGGTCGTCAGAGCAACTGGGAGCACTTTCCTCTGGTATGTGCTGTGCTACCAGACATAATGAGGTGCACGGGGTGTGCACTGACTCTCGATGAGGCAATAAATAACATTATTAGTTATTAATGTGATGTGTAACTACAGTGGGTCAAGTCTGTACAGAGCAGAAGAGACACTGTGCTTTTAACGGCACCACGTGTTTTAATGTGAACACATAGATTTCAATTGATCATCTGTCAGTGGGAGGACAGAACACGACAGGCAAAGCATTGATTTTAATGTAACAGCTGGATTACATAAGCATACTGTTATTATGAAGATCTTTATTATTATGACTATGTTTAATTATTATTATTATTATCATCATCATCCTTACAGTTAGGATCACTAACTCAGTGAGTTGTTTCAATGCTGCCAAAAGTGACATGTCTTTTCATGTGTTTCTTAAGGAGAATTACACGATCCTAATTTTCAGGAATGTCACATTTCCACATTCGTTTTTAATCAAATCAAAATGTTGCCGGAAAAAACGGCTGTTGGCAGCGCTGAGCCACTTTTGGCCAGGATCCCATGTGGGTCGAGCCCTCGAGTGTATTTATGTGCAAGAGAAGGAGCGAGGGAGCGTGTGCAGGAGGAGGTGTGACACACCTGAGCAAAAAATAGGTTCTTTGAGCGTTGGAGCATAATTCTGCTCTTGTGAATTTCCCACGCACCACTGTTACATTTTAATCATGCACTGGAGAGAGGGGAACCTTGAGTTTGTTGAAACTGACGCCTACAGAAACCTGCATCTGCATTGCTAATCACACTCCAGCAAAGGGCCCCACAGACTCGCCCCGTCTTCCCTGTCAAACTAAAGATTCATCTCCAATAACAACGAGCACTCCGTAGCTCGCTGAATTGCTAATGTGTGGCGGGGCTACATCTGGAGAGGGTCGTCACTGTCCTGTTACTTTGACCACATCTGCATTCAGAATAACAGCACAGACATGGAGAGAACCAACGCACTGACTCTATCCCATGACGATACGTTTCCTGTGTAACTGATCTGTGCATCGACACAGGTCATTTTATCTTTCATCTTAATTCAAACATTTGTGAATCCCTGCCTTCAAAGTTATTCAAGGTTTTTTTGTTGCAGAGCTGTGTTGTAGCCACTCAGTCTTTTTTTTTTTTTATAATTCCTGAGCACCTAGCATCAGAAACCTGAGCTGCACCCCGTTTTTGTGACTATTTTGAGAATACTCTCTGAGAGCTCTTATTCCAGCTAAAAGGTAGCGTCAGTTTACGAGCAGTTGATGCACGTTATATCATCTTCCTAGTACAGCATTTGGGGAACTTCTCTCTTGTCTCCACTTGTTGCAGCCACCCCCCCCCCCCTTTGCTTAAGAACTCCCTAAGTGCCCCTCACCCTGTACATTGTGGTAACAGATGACATCTACAGAATGCATCTATGGATCACTTTTCAATGGCTCTATGATTGAATCTTTTCGGGGAACATTCTTACAAAATGGGACATTTCGTCACCACTGCGACAAGATATATTTGCACTGGAAAGATTTGTGAACATGAACCTTGGGATGTGATGGCATGTGTTGTTCCAGTTGAAAAACATTTTCAGTGACGGTGCAGCTTTTTGTGTGCTGCTCTGCACACTCTAGATGACTTGCAGTATATTTTTGGAAGGCTGCTTGGAGGACAGCAAGCAAGTTGAGCAAAAGTTCAACTCGGAGCCTTGTGTTGTTCCTTGTTTCTTCTCTCCAATAATAATGAGTTACTGTCTGGTAGACAGCAACACATGGTCTTTTATAGTTTAATGCTGCTTGATAATATGGTGCGATAAAGATAATCATTAAACAGTTAAAGTGGTGTGTTTATGAATTTGCCAACTCCTTGCATTAATAATGGGTTTGGCAGCCAGCTGTTGTTTTACTGTCGTAATTGGTGCTTGTACGACGATGACTTTAATTCATGTGCAACAATATAAGAGTAGGTTTGTCGGAGTCCAAAATAAACACAAGACAGCAAAAGTACCAAACTTCACAGAGCTTAAGTTTGTGTGAATGCTCCCTAATTTAACGGAATCTGTTCATTCTGACTTAATTGAGTTAAATTAACTGGTGGCCTGACACAGAGCTACTGCCTCACAGTGTAGTGTAGCGTACTGCTCTGGTGGCTTCAGCAACACAGCCGCGCTTCTTTCAGCCTTCCATTCCTCCGACAGCCTTTCCTGCATCCACACCATGTGAGGACGATACACAAGCTCCTATGTTCATGCCGTTTGAATCATACTCAGTGGTAGAAAATTCTGAACATTAAATTCATGATACAGTTTTTAAAAAACTGAGTAAAAGCATGAATTCACCAACACCCTGTCCACGTTAATGGAGTGTCTCGTCCAGGTCAATAAAACAAAGATTTTTGTTTGAGACAGAGATTTACTATATAATAAATAGGGAATTATTTAATCTGATATATTATTAAAATAATTTTCCTGTCATATCTTTATTGTCAACTCTCTAAACTGCTTTCAGACATGCACTGAACTGCAGATAATCTCCAGAAATTATCCAGAGGAGCTGTATGTGAGAACGCAAATGTCTTAGTCAGTTCCAGAATTGTCCCAGGAAGTCTCCATGAGGATACGACAGGAGATTGGTCTGAGGATCCCCTGAAGCGAGTGGGCGCTTTGATGACGCTTCTAACACTGAAAAAAAAGTGATAAAACCAAAAAGAATACAAATAGAGGAACCAAACACGTAGAAGACACCGATGAAGTTATCAGATTCCAGAGCTTTTGTTGGAACTATCCAACGCTGATGTCCATGTGCTGTTAACATCTTATCTCCTGTTGCAGACATTTTCTGGAGTTTGAAATGTGAATTGTCCCTTTTTACTTAAGTTGAATTCCCTTACATTTTATGAACATGTGGCTGTTGGACAGTTTCCTGTGGGTCTCAAACACTAACATTGCTTTTTCACATTATTGGCCCCATGTGAGAGAAATCAAAGAGCCAGGAAGCAACAAGCTGCTTGGTGTCAACTTATTTGTTTGCTTGTCAAGAGTGGTGACCAATGAAAGGGGCGTGGACCTTGACTCGCGAGGTCGTGCAAGTCAAGACTTTGGTCACGGTTGGTTACAAGGAGGCACAGAGATCAGTTTGTGCCGATTCAAACACCGGAACACTTTGATGCACTCGATAAGAACTGTGAAACCCTCCCACATGACACGATGCCCGCGAGGTACTACCGAACCAACAGAGGAGGTGGCGTGAGGGAAGGCAAGAAGAGGAAGCCTGCGGAGGAGAGCAGAAAAACAAACAATAGGTGGAAGGGTGGAGAGAGGCAGGGGTGGGGGCAGCACCACCTTCCACTCTTCCATCCATTATCTCCTTCCCCCATCCCCCTCTCACCCTTAACGAGGGATAGTTTTCTCCTCTCCTCTCATCTCTCTCCTCCCCTCAGTTCCTGGCCGTCTCCGGGGACCAAACACACCCCTGACAGGTTGCCATGGAAACGCCTCACACATACTCTCTCCCTTTCTCTCTCTCGCAGACACGCATCCTCTCTCTGTCTCCCGCTCCGTGTCTTGCAGCGGTAGCGGCTGCATCCTCTCTCTCCTCGATTAGCATCCCTCTTGCTCAGAGACAGCAGGGGCGGCAGTTGTCGAAACCCTGAGCTACCTGCAGCTGAATTCATCCGTCACCAGCAAACTTGCGAGAAAACCTACTTTTATGTTGATGCACGAACACGAGATGCAAGACTATTGTCTGAGTGGTGAATTATTTGACACAGCTCAGCAAACTATTGTTCCTGAACGCCCATCTATCTTTATTTTTAGACATGACTCGCAAATGCATTTCTGGCTATTTCCCTTGAACTTTGCTCTCCATTATAAAGATAAGAACGTCCAGATTCAATTTGCACCCAATTACCTTGGACCATGCCATACTCAATTAATGGCCGCGGACGTCAGACAAGAGACAGTAGCTAAGTCCCTTCACTGGAGAGATACTCATTTATAATTCAGCCCTATATCTCATACTTAAGGTCAAGATAGAAGTGTGTAAAGTGGTTTTTCTTTTTTTTGCAAGCACTCATCTGCATGAGAGACTCTATCTACACAATAGCTGACCCCCTGCAGGCTTTTAGAAATCCAGGTCCACTCTGGGAGGAGGGGGGGGAGTTATGAAGACAGGAGTGTGTTCTGTGCTGCAGGGCCACTTTGACTCACAGCAGAGCGCCAGCATCCAACTTCATACAGTGCATGTGTCATCCCCGCTGTGCAGCTCGGGGAGGGCTTCATCCACCTTGTGAAGTGAGTTGGTGTCATCGTGTCACCTGGTGTGCAGATGCAACCGCTCTGCTGCAACACTCGCATCCACGGGCGTCACCAAACCCCGAGCAGAAAAAAAAAAAGCTTTCCACATTTTTTTTTTTTTTCCAATTATGAAATCTCTCTTGATCAGCAGTGGGTGTTATGAGGGAGAAGTGTCGTCACCCACCCCAAACTCACACACAGTGAATGCAGCACATTTTCATTTACACCTACATGACTGTCAGAGCTGAGGCACAGCTTCCATCTCCGTTCATCACCTCACAGGGACCTCATCACTTTTTATTTATTTATCCGATTAAATTACCAAAGTCCTCCCGCCCACAGACTGCTGATGAAACCAAGGGTCATTATCTTTCCCTCCCATGACAGCCAGGTGATGGTGAGTTGTGCAGGGACAGCTTCTCACTCATCTTGGCAACAGATAGATTGAAAGCACAGATTGAATGCCCCCTGCCCTCCATCCCAAACTATAAGACATGTTGAAGGCTCAGTGTGGGGTGAGTCTTACCTTTCCTTTCACCTGCTCCTGCACACGCCAAAATCCACCTTCACGTTTTACATCACTGAGTGGGAGTCCGAGGCACACACACACACACTCTCTCACACACACACACACACACACACACACACACACACACACACACACACACACACACACACACACACACACACACACACGCACTAACTGTCACTGACACACACTTGCACAGACTGTGAATGCAATCCTGTCACTGAGTTGCTCTCCTTCCACTCTGTCTTGCCTGGAAAAAACTACCCTGAAGAAAATCCGTTGTTTGTCTTTTAATGTCTTTAATTTCATTCATATTAGATCTGCATCTCTCTCCAGTCACCAGGCTGCTAATCCGTCCTGACGGCGGCTCCGGGTTTGACGAGGGGAGGCAGCGGCACCGCGATGGATGACGGCGGGTAGAGAGAGAGAGAGAGAGAGAGAGAGAGAGAGAGAGAGAGAGAGAGAGAGGGATGGAGAGAATGAGAGAGAGAGAGAGCGTCAAGCACGCAGCTGCGACTAGAGAGGCCGGGCTGTCTTTGCCTTCAGAATAAAAGCCTAGAATTTAAAGAAGACATAAAAACAAGCATCAGATAATGAGGTCCAGTGGATGACTCCACTTGTATGTCCTCCAGATGTTGCCCAGGGGTTTATTTCGCCCTATTGACGTGAACGAGATCTATTCGCAGAAACTGAATATTATGTAATCCTAGTTATATATTTACTAGTGTGTCATCATCTTAATTGTACAAATAGTTGTTTTCTTACCCTAGACTATATTAAAGTACTTTATATTTACATCAGGAGAGGGTCGTCCCCACAGAGGCCGCCATGTCCAGAAGGACACAGTGAACCTTTGAAGGAAGAAATGAATGAATTCATCAGTTTTTGAGATAAGAGATAAGAACTGTACATACAATGCGTAAAGACAAATATTTCATTTGCTGTATCTCTCAGTTTGTGACATATTTATTAACTACTAATGATAAATCCTGATCAGGAACATGTTCTGCAGGTTAATATAAGGCTGATTTGTATGATCGTTAACTAAGGCTTTGTCCCAAACTACCCATTCATTCACTATCCCCTACTCACTATATAGGGACTTCTATGTAGAGGACTATATGGTGAGCACATCAGCAGAAGACGCTAATGTGTAGTGTTCCTTTGTGACTGTGATTACGTTATTGTCACTGGATTATGATGTAAAACAACATCTGCCAGTGAAAAATCCCATTATAAAATTGAAATGTTGATTTTACACTTCAATATACTTCTTGAATGACCATCTTTAAATTAAGGAATAAACTTGTTTGTTGCAGTTTGTGCTGTGATGTGCAGCTCCACTCTTATTACATTTGTACAAGTTGCATGATGGTACATTGCTCGATAAGTGATCATTGGTTACATTACTATTCACAATGCATAGTGGGAAACAAAAAGCTTGCTAGGGTTTAAAGGATAAGTAGTATGGATGGATGGAGTTTAGTGATAACATGAAATAACGTGGGATCATGAAAGTTGTTCTCTTCACCACCATTCCCATCATAGCAGTCAATTTCTGCCTGTTGGGATTTCTTCAGTGTTCATCATTGAGTTTTTAAATCAAAGCCTCCTTCCAACCAAACAAACCAGTAAAAACAGGATCAAGCAAATGTCCAAATTGCTCCAAGCTCGTAGCTGCACTTCCAGTCACCACACGAGGGAAGTCAATTAGATGAACAGTGGTTTGTGAAATTAATTGGTAAACTAGTGAAGTGTCCATTTGAAACCATGGTCTGTTCTCTCCTTCAGAATTATTCCTTCTCATTAGTGAGTCCTCTTCAAACTGTTCTACAATATACTTAATATGTTACTTTTTATTGTTGGTGTGCTGGACGTTTTGCTTAGAGCTTGAACACATTGTGTTCATCCTACCTGGAAGATTTCATAGTGAATGTTTTTCGTAAAATGACACTAAAAATTATTGTGATTTGCTTATATAAGTTTGAATGATTTACTAGCTGGTGTTATTTTTACATGCATTGCACGTCGACTCTTTCAGAGGTCTGTTAAGCAACTAACACAATATTCAAACCCAAGTCTGCTACTTTTCAACAGTAATAAAACAAACGTTATGCTTTTACTTTGATGACAACTTGCTGAAGAGGAAATGATTGTATGAATGTTGTTGCCATGATGGAGATCAGCACCCATGACTACCATGAATGTCTTTGTCAGTCCAACATGGTGAAATGAGGAATTTATCCAAGGCCGCAGAAAAAGACCAGCAGTGTGCCTTTAATCACAGATTAAAGGCACACTGCTGGTCCACTCCCCCCAACTGATGTTGATCAGTGAGAGAAAAAGAAAAGGCTGTTGAAGTCATTGCGTGAGTACAGTTTGTTGTGTGTGTGCATGTGTATAATAATGTGTTCAAAATACCTGATGTCAGAAGAGTGGAAGTCAAGGACAGCTTGACAAGCACACATCAGATCTCCCTGGATTATTCACAATGCACAGATGAAGAAGATGCTGCGTATGATTTGATGATTATTTAATATCTTTGGTATTTCTTGCCATCTATTTCTTACATCTATCACATCTTTGAATAAATCTTCTTGGACAGTCAACATGAATGATAGGAAGAACATATTCACACATTACAAAAACAAATCATTATCGTAGTTGGACTTTACATATCAGTGTTTTATGAAAAGGTCAATATCCTAAAGAGGATATGATTCCACATATCCACTCACTGTCAGCTTAAATCATCTTTACATCAGGAGTGTGCAAGGGCAACATGTTAAAAAAAAGGTTAAAAACTGATTAAGACTTTATTAGAAAAATCTAATGATTTTGTGATTTTATTTTGAAAGATTGGTAGGATGTCCTGTCATATTCTCGGTGGTTTACCAGGATGGTGGGAATTTGGTCTTCCAAGTTAATCAGTCTGCTATTACCAGTGAACAGCAGCTCACAGCATGGAGCACGAAGAGAGGAGTGCCTGTGGGACCTACTTTGTTTCTACCTTCAACTACCCTTTTTTATTTTTTCATTTCTTTTTTTACCCTGCTCCGTGTGAGTTTGAATCCGAGTTCAGCTTTTATCCACCTCTACCCCATATCCATCTTACTCATACACACCACACTCCCCTAATCCTCCCCTTATTTTAATCTTCTGTGACACACTGTCCCTTGTAGCTAAGTCGCAAGGGAACCCCGACTCACATGTGGCGTAGTGAAGATATGAGTTGTGTGTGAACCTTACATGTGGGCTATGCCAGTTTATTTCACTGCAGCAACTGGGATTTAAAGTGAAGATTACATTTAGGATAAGTTGAAGATTCTGGCAATTTTATATAGCACCAAGCTAATCAGAAACATTAACACTTTGACGCACATAAGTGTGATAAGAATAAAATACATAAATTGCCATCTTTAAAGCCAGAAGGGCACACTGACTCTTGTCACACCATGTCAAAGAAGTGTTTCCCATTTATTATCAAGACTGTGGCGGCCCACCATGTTCCAGTTTGTTCCAACACAGTTTCAGAATTAAACACATTTTTACACCTCTCATAATTCAATCTGACATCTCTAACTTGCTGTTGAACAAACAGCTATACAATTACAAACAGCATTGATTAGATGCTATTTGTCGCGTGCTCACCGGTGCTATCGTCCATTGAGTGTTTACCTTGCATGCAGACAGACGGGTCTGGTCAGTGGGTGTCAATAAACTGGATGGAGAGCAAGGTGCCTCCCAGCTATACAGTGTGATATGAGATTTGCCGCCTTTGGTTGCGAGGAGTTCATGCATCCCACGTGTTTGCGGACATTTACAAAGTCGAAATCGTTTCCATGCTCTTTCTTTCTTTTAGGAAATATTGATTTTCACAAAGTGATGTATCAAAGACAAGTTAAAGTAAAGTAGGTTCTTAAAAAAGCATTCGATAAAATAAGCAGTATAATCAAGGCTGTGGTTCATTTTTCATGTGTGGGGATGGGAACCAAGTGAAGGCAATGAAGTTTTCTCAGAAGTATAGAAGCATGTGTGTGTGTGTGTAGTTGAGGGGAGGATGGTAGGAATCATTTTTTTGCTGTCTTCATTAGCATGTACCTGTGGGGCTAACATCTCTGCGGGGTTCTGGCTAGACAACCTAACGCTCCCTTTTTTTCCCTGTGGTGAAAGACTGGCTTGCCACTCCCTCCTTGCACTGCCTGACACTTTGGACTGAGACGGAGACCAAAATAGAAGCAGTAAAGACGTAACAGGGCCCAATGGACGCACACACAGTTCTGGTGTCATGCTGAGGAAAAAAATGAAGCATTATCTAAAATGTTTGCAGCCATTTAGACTTTTTATAGCTCCATAATTCATTGCTGTTCCATTAATTATCAAATATTTCCTTTAATAGTTAGATGTATTAGCCTCGTCTCAGCTCTTCTGATGTGAAGCAATGTTACTCACACTGACTGCATAAAATTTACCAGACTGTAAAAGCATTTCTTTATTTCTATTTCATTCAACTTTATTGCAGACACAAAATGTGCTTATCTATATTTAATTTAAATAATTGAACTTTTTCTGAAATGCTCCAGTTTGGAAAATCGGAAACAAGGAAAACATACATATTAAATGAGAGGAATTTATCCCCGTTAGCATTTTCTAGACAATGCTTTGATTAAAACTTGCAGTGTTTAAATAAGGGTCCAGAAATTCAAAGCTAAGAAATCAGTTTCAAATGCTTCTCTGGCAGCAAATGCTTTGTTCCCCATGGAAACAACTGTGGGATATGCAAAATGAATCAAACCCGCAATGAAGTATGCTAAACATCAGGCCCAGATAAATACTGTGAATACTTTTTTTATTCTATTTTATTTTTTGTTGACAATATACCTGTGCTTTGATGGACTCAGTAGGAGCCTGTTCAATTTCCATCACGTCTGTGATGAAGCACTATGGCTGAAATTATCCGGAGGACCTGTATGCGAGAACGCAAAAGTCAGAGCCAGAGGATACAGCTGGAGGATTCACGAGTGAGTGGGCGCGTTGATGACTTTTCAAACTCGCCACAGAAGAAGAGTGTCCATTCTTAGAAGATGCTGGTGAAGACGTCGAATTGGAAAGACCACAAGATCCAAGAGCTATTGGTGATAAGGGTCTACACTGCTGTCGATGTGCTGTAAACAAACACATGTGATCTCCACAGCGGAAGTCAATTATTATTCTTGCTAGGTGCAACACCACATCTAAATGCTAATCCAGTTATTGTGAACACGTGTGACTCAGACAATCTCCTGTTATGTCTTTCATGTGAAAGGCAAACTGTGGATAAAGTACGGACCACATCACTCTGACACGAAGTTTCTGTCGGAAAACTACTTAGATGATCTGATGGCCTGTAGTTAAAATGAAATGATTTTTTCTACATTTTGAACACTTTTACAGACTCTAAAAATGTCCTTTTCTTGGATATCCATCTGATCAATCTTTAGTCAGTGGGTACATAAGAAAATACATTTTACATTCATTTTCCCTTGCACAACCTATTTTGCTAATGATGAAGCAGTAAAGGTTGCAAAGTATTCCAGTAATGTCTGTACCACTGCAGACTCCTGCCAACATTGAGAGAATATCATTCTTCATTGATGGCAAATAATGATGAATGCGAGGCTATAAATATGAATGCCACGCATTTTGACATTTTGGATTGATAAACAGAAAACATTAGTTCATTAATATTCCCAGTGATTAAAACGTAAGTTACATGACATTTCAATTTCCAATGTTTTTAATCTAACTCAAAAGGTCAGATGAGGAGACTGTAAACTTATTTTTGAGACTGACAACCCTTTCATAAGGAGCGCACACTGCTAGTTCAGGATTACAGTAGTTATTTCTTGTAAAGTAACAGAAGGTTTTAGAATCATGGAATTTCAATTCATACCAAACTGATTGTTACACTTGCTTTACACCATTACTGAGAAGAGGGGTACTTATTTGAAATTAAATAATTTGTCCAAATGTCTGATGACCATATACAGAGGAACAATTGATCATTACAGGAGTTTCATTCATTCATTATTTCAACAAATAGGATGTTCAACAGTTCATTTGTTTTAGTTTTAGTTTGCATATCTACGTCCCAGCATTGACCGGCAAAACATGACGGATTCTGTAGATAACACCGCTTGATGACTTAAAACCCATTAAAAAGAAATCGAATTAAGAAGATCTGAGCGGTAGGCCGCAGGTCAGCCCCTCCTCTCAACATGACTCTCTCACTGCGTCAGAGCCTGGTGGTGGCAGAGCCGCAGGGTCACAAGCATCTGGCTTACATCATAACTGTCGCCCTTACTCATGCAGAGGTTGTTCAGGGAGGGAGAAACAACAGGGACAGAAGGCGAACCCTTTGGTCTCAGTTCTGGGAACTCAGAGAAAACAGTGCCACCTTGACCTCCTCCTGCCAAGGGTGTTCTGCCACTTTGTAAACCTTGGGAGTAATCTGGGTTGTTGGTGTCCCTGTTGGGTACTCAGTATATCAGGTATTAACAGGGCTTTGGTGTGGGTGGAGCTTTTCAAAGTCTTATGGATAGTTTTTCAAATTGTCAAGATGCATCAGAAATAACACTGTGGCAAATATATTTACTTAAACCGTACACCTTCCACAGGTCCCACTTAGCAAAGTGTCGGATGGCATGTTATTCGACTCTTTGAGCCAGCTCCTAAACGTGAGAGCGGATGTCGTTCTCTATTTTGTTAATTTGTCACAAATAGCCTCACTCAAAGGAGAAAGTTAAAAAATAATGTAATGGGTAAACATCATTAAACAATAAAGTGAACTGATTGAGATTATAATTGTGATTACTCTCCAAGGTACCTCTGTGATTGCTCAACAAGACATTCTAGCATTACTTCTCATATATGCTGCCAACAGACGCTAGCAGCTAACAATCAACGGAAAGTTTACTTTGAAAATAGTTTGATACTGCTGTTTTAGACATGTTGGTTTTATAGTACATTTAATGAGTGGGAATTCTTTGTGTTCTGGATAATTGATTATTCAATTCAATAAAATGTTATTTGTATATGTTGATCTCACGGATTTTTACATATTAAGGTCGAAACATTGAAAAGTTTAAAAAAGTGTCTGTGGAGAGAAAAAAACTCCCTCGTTAACTGGAAGAAACCTCTGGATAAACCAGACTGAGTGTGGGCGGCCATCTGCCTCGACCGGATGGGGAGAGCAGGGAAAAATGACAAAGAGGGGAGAGAGAGGAGAGAGTGACCAGTAGCAGTGGTTATTATAATGAAAATATTGACAGTGGTATTTACAGATTTAATGATGTTATTATAGAATCACCTGTTAAAAATATGAATGATTGTTGTTGTTGTTGTTGTTGAATAGCTCTGGAGGAAGAGATACCTGCAGAATGAGAGATAGAGAGGGATAAAGAAGGAGAGAGAGACAACACAAATTTTGGGAGAGGAAAAAGACGAAGTTAGTGACAAAGAGCCCATTCCAAACAGACAAGTTTAGACACAGGAAATTAGGTTTACTTTGTGTTTTTATTTTAATATTATTATCATTATTATTTTTATCTTATTCTTTGCTGCTCCGCCTCGTTTGTTTTTTCTTTTTTGTTTATATGTATGTGTGTGCATGTATAGTTGTGTGTGTATATATCAATATATATGTATGCGTGTGTATGTAGGTATGTATATTTATATATGTATATGTGTATAAGTATGTGAATAAGTGTCATGTTTGCAGATCTCTACATGTATAGGTCTGTGGGTGAGTATATAAATATAGGTGTAGGTATATATACAGAGACATGTATGTATATAATATTCTCCCATGTATTACATTTTGAAATTATGGAGAAAAATAATAAACACAGTCTTCAAAATAAAAATGTGGATGTATTATAAAAGCTAGAAGTGGTACCAAATGAAGAGCCATTTAAAAAGTGATGGTAAGGACAGTATGTTTAAAGACACGCTAGACCCCTGGTTGATAAAAGCCCTGTTGGTGCTATTGTTACTTGTGTTATACTTCACGTGTTCTCTGTCCCTCAGCTGAAGTCTCTTCTACACCTGTCCGCAACCTACATCTGTGTCAACATAGCACTCTTAAGAAACACACTTAAATAATAAGAAACATTTAAAGTGGTTTTGAACATGCGCTCTTTTTCTCTTTCACTATACTAAGAGCAGATAAGTGGCTATTATGGACAGAAAGATAAGACTTTATTAATCCCAAGATTTCAGTACAGAAGAATATACAGTAGAATAGAATACAGGAAAAAAACACAATCAGTTAAAAATACTGCACATAATATTGAAAATATTGCACATGATGATATATTAATGTTAGAAAGTTTCAGTGTGACAGTATTGTTTAAACAAATTAACATGTTGAGAGAAGAATATTTAGACACAAAAATAGTCTCACATGTAGTGGTTTTACACACTGGTGTTTACATATACTAATAAAAATAAGAAGAATAATAACTTGGGTTTATATAGCGCCTTTCAGGGTACCCAAGGTGCTTTACAGAGAGAAGAAACAATGATACAATAATACAATAATAAAAATGAAACAAACAAGAGTCCAGATGGGAGGTGATGGAGGCATGGATGAGGCTCTCTGCCACGTAGTCAGAGAGCGATGGCCGGAGTCTGGAGATACATTAAATGTGTCACATGTTCTATAGTTTGACTGCTACAGCTTTCAGTCGAAATGTACTGTCCAAGCTCAGCCTGTTAATTCTGATGTGGCAGTTGTCGATGCCACCGGGGTCTCCTAAACACAGCCAGAGATCAAACAGTCACTTTTAGCATTTTCATTAACGCACAAGCTAAACTCAACTTAAAGGGTCCTATAGATACTTCTGCTGTCCTTGCAGCTCAGTCACTTCCTCTGTGTCTTCTTCCTTCTGTCTCTCCCATGTGTCTCCCTCCCTTTTGTACCAGAGGATCAATCAGCTAACAGCCCTCAGCTGCACTGATCAATCCTCTGGTACAGGTGGGGGTGCTCTCTGTGCCACCTCTGTGCACACATCTGAAAACTGATATTCATTTCTGTTCTGAGGCGAGAGACGGCTCAGGAGCTGTAACTGCACAACATGGTGCGCACTGCATCCACGTCTGTGGGTGCACTGCATGCTAAATAATTTATTCAATGATGGTCCCCATCACTAAGATAGGCCAATATTTCTTTAATTCTCAAAAAAAGAAAATCAGATAGAACCATCTCACTGCTTAATGTGAATCTAAAAATCCTGTCCTAAATACAGGCAACCCGTTTGTCCGGCCTCGCATAGCTTAAAACAAACTGGCTTTCTTTTCTGTGTTCATGTTATGACATCAGACGATTAAAAAAATGTAACTCAGATATGTCAACAGCTAACAATAGATGGCCTTGTGATTTCTGTAGACACGAAGAAGGCCTTTGACTGTGTTGAATGGCTCTACCTGTTCTTTAACCTGGAGCGGTTTGGCCTTGGCAGTGAATTCATTAAATGAGTGAAGGGGTGGGTAGAGGTTGCCCACTATCACCACTGCTACTTCCGTTGGTGATTGAACCAGGCAATTCTGCAATATCCTGCCTATCTGTTGGTCAGAATTCTCTTTTGTTCAATTGCTTTTTATGTTGACAATATTTTATTATTATGTCTAACCCTGCTGTATCAGGTAATTGCCTAATTCAGAGTTTCATTTTGGAAAATGAAAGTGCCCCCCATTTATTTTATCCAATTAGAATGATTTATTTATGGATGGTTCAGCTCTTTTATTTTGTATTAACAAAGGGTTAGGTACTGAGCTTGAACTGGATCCAGTGTCACTTCTCCTTAGTCTTCCTATTGTGCACATCATGACTGGGCATCATCATCAGGGTCTTGACAGTTTGTGCAAGGAAAAATACCTAGTACTATGTTTCTTAAAATCTGTTCTCTTCTCTGCATTTCTTGTATGAAAGGTGCTTTACAAATAAGGTTCAATATTATTCTTGTTATTACTACGTCAATGGATTTCCTCAAGGCTCCCACAATCTCTGGTTGTTACAGGATATACTGAAGCATATTCTGTTAGACCTGCTGACTTGTCTGCTACACTCTAAGACAGATACAGTAACTTAACCAAAATGTGCCGGCCCTCTTTATAATATATGAATGTAAATGAATCTGTATTATAACCAGAGCTTTTACAATATGAAGTGTACAAGATGTGAAGGTCCAACTCTGGTGGTTGATTTTGTGATACCGTGATAACTGACCCAGAATTACATCCAATGTTTGACAATGTCCCTGTGGAGAATGTTTTTCTTTTTCTTTTCCTCTTCTGTTCTTTTTCTTCATTGTCTATGCTGAGTGGTCAAATTGTCCCTTTTGTCCCTTCCATTTGTTAAATGAAAAAAAAAACATTCAATTAAACATACAGTATATAAAAGTTGGATGTTATCATAACGTGACTTCGTGGTCAGGGTGTATGTGCTTGGGTTGGATTTTTTTCAGGTCAACTTCCATCACGACCTCGATCTTCATCCACCACTACAAAACCTACAAAGAAAGGTAGTCGATTATGACTTTTTAGCTACCCAATCTACATTTGACGTTTCATATGACAAAATGGATTATGACCTATCCAATGGAAGTATTATGTCACTATTTTTATTTTCATGTGATCCTTAATTCTCTCTCTCTTGAGTCTCTGTAGATCACCTCCTTTGATAGATGCAATGCCTTCACCGCTAGAGAAAGAGAGCAGGGGGAATGAGATCATCGAGATGGATAGTAACAACAAGAAGAAGAACCTTCATAATAATAATAATAGTAGCACAGGGAAATAAACAGCTATGTATGTGGCTGTTAACATAGGCTGTTTTCTGTCGCTTCATACAGACATTGGTGCTCTTCGTCTTTGTGACCCTCTTGTCATTGTACGTCAGCCAAGAATCTGTCAATTATTTGTATTCTTCTCTCTGAACACTGTCACAGATGTAATGGCCTGAATAGAGAGGACATGGCACATGTGAACAGGGAATTTCAACACTTAAAGCCACAAACCAAAACTAGACAAGCAAAACAACCAAAGACTAACCTAAGTGAGGTGAGGAGCCTAGATGCTAATGATGCTCACCAGAGAGTACTGAGTCTAGAATAGAGCACAGTTAAATACAGTTAGCTACATTTCAAAGTAAAGATGTGTTTCTGTAACAAAAACAGTGACCGATTTCCTTACTGAATGTAATTTCTACCTTTTGGTAGACACTGGACTCCAGATCCAGTACAAGGTTCTGTGACAGAACCACAATGCTGAGCATCTTTTGCATTTTGTTACTTGTGGAGTATACAAATCTTTTGAGCTGCAAGATCAACACAGTGTTGACAGAGAATGGTGGTAGGAAGAGGATTAGATCACTTTACTCCACAGTTTTCAGGTTTCAGGAAAACTGATTTCACAGATGGAACAAATCATTTTATTTAGTGCATGTGACTGGTGGAATGTGAGGATGAGGAAGGTGTGTTGAAATCACAATGACCTCAAGTATATGATTCTTACTTTAAAGTACTCCTGTAGACAATGGGTCACTGAGCTTCCAGGCAGCAGGCCCAGTGAGAGGTTGATGTGGTCCTCCTCTTTGGTAGATTGGGTGCCAATTCAAATGAAAACACAGTTCCAGAATCCATAACATGAATTTATGTCACAAACCGCAAAATGAAATGTCCCATACATGGTCAACATGGGAAATCTGTGCAGCTTATAAATAGAAATGTATGCGATTCTGCATTCAGCATTGCAGGTCCCTTTGCTCAACACCTGGAAGATGATGTAACCCTTGACAGGGTAGGTGTACCCAATGCCCATGGCGATTGCTGCCATCTGTAGAACATATCTCAGAGTACTCAGCTTAAACAGCACACTGCTGAGGAACTCATAGGCATCCTCCACAGAAACATACTGGGAAGAAATGAAAAGAAATATAAAACTTCATTTTTTTCATTCTTTTAATTTGTGTCCTGTATTGACTGTGGACAAACAAAAGAGTAGCAGCATCAATTTGTGTGCCAGTGACATGCTGTACCTAATCAACTGAGATTTGGGTGTGAACTCCGCACCAAATTCACGTTGTTGACCTCCTGAGTCAGTGTCCGGAGTCTTGGAGTTCATGTAGCAGGTACTGCTCAGGTTGGGTAAACATAAACACAGAGAGAGAGAGGATGGAAACCAGACTAGAAGTTGTTTTCTTCATCATTTTCATAATGTCAGCTTTTTGTAGAGATGAAGACTCATATTAAAGTAAACCTGAATATAAAAACAATATACAGACAATGATGTGTTTGCCTCTGATTACCCGAGGTCGAGCAGATGGTAACTGGAGAGGGTTTTGTCGCAAGTTGAGGCACATGACTTTAAAATGTAGCCTTTTGCGTCCAACCATGACCAACTGGGGTGCACAGTGTTTTCAGGCCTTTCTCTGGGCTGGAGAAGTTGCTACTGGTGTCAATTGTCCTGCTGTCATCATTTGACTCACTGTCATCAGTTGACTCACGGTCATCGCTTGACTTGTAGTCAAACGTCATGCTGCTGTAATAAGCCGTCTTGCTGTCAAAAACTATCTTACTGTGAGAAACTGTGTGGCTGTCATCAAAGTGGTGTCATCAAAAACCACTCTCTTCATCTACATCTGTCGCTATCCGGAAACGCATTGGAATCAAAAGGTAAAGAAGACATATTCATGAGCAATGAGGAGGGGGCAGATCCAGTGGATGGCGGTGGAGCACCTTGGCGTAGGTTGCCATTCGCTATGGACCAAGTGGGGGAAGAGGAGGAAGGGGAAGTGCTCGACTAATTTGATCACATATATCACATATACAGTGGATGGTGGTCGTCCCCCTTATCGTTGGTTTGCCACTCGCCAATGAACTGAACAAAGAAGAAGAAGACAATGAGGAGTTTATTGGCCAATGGATTAGAATTCAAAAAGTATATAGAATATTTAAGCAGTAAATCAGCAGTATGTTTGTACAGGAAACATGGTTGAGACAAAATTTGGATTTAAGAATAGATGGATACGCTACTGTTGTGATAGGAAGGAGGGATTATGGGATGTGCTACATTCATAAGGGAAGATATGTCCTGCCTTAAACAGTGACTGCATCATGTAATAACTATTCATTATGCTAGTTTGTTGTTTGCTGATAGATCTTTATCAATACGCAATACAGTATGCACTCCATCTAATGTGAAGGAAGGGAATTTTAGGTACACTGAAACTAAGTTGCTGTCCCTAGTTATTTATGTGTGTGTTATTCTAAATATATACTAGAAACTAGTAGAATAGAAAACATGCGCATTGTGACATAGTTTCCTTTGTTGTTGCTCTTGTGATCAACCTAGTGAATAATAAAGAAGACCATTGTCTCTGTGTGAACTGTTGAGTATTTAACAATTGTGTGTGTGAGGGTATTCAAATAAATAGTTAAGTGAGTCAGAGATGTGCTACTATATTTAACTTTTTGTTTTAAAACATTTTTTATAAATAATTATGAGAAGTGCCGTTTTTCTGGAGCCCCTGCCCCATAAAATGTCTGCACACATCCCTGGGGGGGGGGGGGGGTTAAGAAAAGATGGTAATGGGGAGAAGAATTGCTCGAAGAAAAAGATACAGTTTGTCTAAATGATGGTAGAGGGACTAGGTTAGATGAACACACAGGGAACAACTCAGCACTAGACTTAACCCTAGTGTCAATGAATGTAGCAGGGATATGCGAGTGGGATTGGAAGAAACAACGGTAGGCAGTGATCATTTTCCAGTGTTGTGTAATGTAGCACTACAGAGAAATTAGGAACAAAGTGAAAAATTTGGGGAAGTGCGTTTTTAGCAGTGCTATGTTGGAAGTGTTTAGGTTTACATGTGAGAAAGAGATGGATAAAATAGACTATACAAATTTATAGAAATAAAGGAAGAATGAAGAGAAAGGTGGTTCCTTAGTGGACAGATGAGTGTGGCCAAGTAGTGAAAGAGAGAAATAAAGCTCAGGATCTTAAGAATAACTCATACTATAGAGAATTAATTAAGTATAAACAAGCACAAGCAAGGATTAGGAAAATGGTACGAAAAGCAAAAAGGACAAAAAGTCAATCTTTTTGTAATAAAATAGGGAGATCAACACCTGTGGGAGTTGTTTGGGGCATGATTAGGAGGATGAGGGGAATCAGAAGGTAATGGCAGTATCCAGTACTGAAGATGAAGAGAGGTAAGAGATGATAGAGAAAGCACTTATTCAAATCCATAGTTTTGAAAACTGAGGATGGCAAGAGAGGAAGGGCAAGGACGAGATCAGCTCATCCTGGAATTCTTGAGAGAAGGGACGATACTAACAGTACAACAGATGCTCCATTCACTTTGGAAGAAATGAGGAGAGCAATAGAAAGTTCTGTGCTAACATCTCCAGGGAAGGATGGAATCAGTTATACAATGTTAAAGCAGTCAGGTATAGTAGCATCACTGAAGCTGTAAGGTTTGTATAATAAGGTATGGGAGGTGGGGAAGTTGCCAGTTGGTTATAAAGAGGCGGTGATTGTTCCTGTAAGGAATCCAGGGAGGGATCCATCAATCCAATGAACTATATTATAGCACTGACATCACATATGGGAAGAGTAATGGAATAAATGATTATGGAAAGATTTGAATTGTATTTGGAAAGCAGAGGAATCGTATCTCGCCATCAGAGTGGATTTAAGAGACGAAGAGGGACCATGGTTATTTAATCCATGAGCATGGTGGGTCAAAGGTCATGACGTCATTGTCACAGTTAAGAGCACACCCCCAACCAAATCTTAATTAATGGTTTAACACCTCCACTTGCTTAAGAGCAAAAAACACAAATATACAAAACATTTACATTGACAACATTTCATCAGTCATACATACACCAAACATAAAACTCATGAATCTGTCCATTTTTGGCTTTGTTACAGGTTTTGTTTCAACCTTGTCTGCAGTTTGACAATACTCTATGTTTATTCTGCAAAACGTTACAAGAACACATGAGTGACAAAAAAGAAATAAGTAACATAACAGAAACAAAGAGAAACCAACAGTTATGCACTAGGAGTGTTGATGTATTAAGTGAATATTATATACTCACACAATCATATATTCATATTTTTTTATTTACAAGGTAAAAGGTAGATATTTTTCCTGTGTTTGAAATGTTTCCGGTAATAAAATAGCGTTTGGCTTCTAACACTTTATATTTATGGATATATGGGGCAGAAAGCTGAATCTGAATTCTTAGAAATGAAACATAAGACACATCATGCGTGTCAATGAAGCTTTCAGCCAATCAGAGCAGAGTTGTGACATCACCCCAGGCTGCTGCAGCTGGAGGAGAGCAACTGCACGGTCTGACTGTGAATGGCTGTTTCCCTTTAAATGTCAGCTCTGGGATACGCTGGCGTCGTGCTAATTCTTTTAACGTGTGAAAGAGGCATTGATGCTTCTACGTGTACCTTTCATTTGCCACAATGTAAACATTACTTCTGTCACCTCCTGTGATTTTGTGTCAACAAGATGTGGTTTATGGCACCTCTTCACACCTGTGCATTAACATTTAAAACATCAACATTAAGAACTAAAGCAGAACATTTTAAACTAAGACATTATAAGCAGACAAATAACAAATGATTGTGGAATCTAACAATTTTTCTGCACTTCCACTCACATAAGCCTGCTGACCGATTGCATAATCAGAGCAAAAACAGCACATGATGTCCCTCAGTAGTTCCATATGTCTTGCATTGCCAAAATTCTGTTCACTATTAAGTTCATTGTTGTAGAGCACAAGGCAACAATTAATGAGAGAGGACTTGAGATGATGTGTATCTTTCTCCTGGCTAAGGAGGGAAGCTTCCACAGCAATAGAGTAAAGAAGTCCACCAGCAGCAGAGGGGCCCACAACTTGAAAAAAGTAAAATAACACAACACACGTGAGAATTGACTGATTACTTTAGTCAGGGCAGCTGTGGGAGTGAAAAATCTCAGCCCAAATTAGCCAGTTTACAATTTCTTGAAGATTTCCCCCATTCCACTGCTCGAGGTAGCTGCACCACAAATCCTGGTACTTCTGTTGCAAAGGAAGGATAACTTAACCATTGGTGCCAGTCAACAAAAGCTTGCAGGAAAAAAGACAAAGTTATTAATCAATCAATCAAACACTTTATTTGTATAGCCCATACTAACAAATCACTATTCATAGGGCTTAACAGGATGTGACATCCTCTGCCCTTAACCCTCAACAAGAGAAAACTGTTTTCTTCCCCAATTATTCACTTGTCTTTAAGATATCAACCATAGAAATAGAATGATTATTCCATTTGACCTAGACTGTGTCTCCACATAAGCAAATGCTTAATTATGTCAAGCTCTTCAGAACTTACTCAGAACTTTCCAAACATGTTCAACAAAGTCCCCACTCGTCCAGTCTTATTTCTCTATAGAAGTCGTTCACTCACTGAAACCATATCATTTCCCTGCCAAAAAATAACCACAGCCACTGGGGAAAGAGCTAGCATGCCACTGTCACTCTACAAAATGCTCATTCATTTCCCACTGAAATAATTTAAATGCCTACTCTTTTTACGCCCAACCTCAATTTATCATAGTAATGCCCTCAGAAACCTCTAAAATATCACTGACAAATGATTATGAACAGCAAGCTTATGTTAACCAAGCCACTTATTTATTAAAATGACCTTGCTAATGTTATATGTAAGATGTCAATTATTCCAAGCTTTGCAAAAAATAACCTACTTTAAAGGTACAGTGTGTAGAAATTAGTGACATCTAGTGGTGAAGTTGGATGTTGCAGCTGAACATCCCTCACCTTTATAGTAAGGAGGATCCACTCCTGATGTTACTATAAAGTATTTAAATGAAAAGGGCCCGCTCTAGGTTAGGTTGTTGCTGTTTACACTCTCACTCTTCTCTCCCTTCGTCTTTATTTTGCACACAAAGCTTGGCATGGACAAATATAGTCAAGTGATCCAGGAAGAGTTTGAGTTGACATTCTCGGTTGCTTTACATCACTAAGTACCACTTGTAATGTTTTTGCAGGTCATCTACAGTGAGTTATGCTAAAGTGAGTGTGTGTGTGTTTGTGTGAAATGCTACATTATAAGCTGCAGTTACTGGATGCCATTCTGACAACTCGATCCACAACCCACACTAGTGTTTTCCACATATACTGCAGCTGGACTCTGTGTACAGATAAAGAAAAGACATTTTGGAGTATTTCTTATACTCTACAACACAAGTCAAATAAAATATTAAACAGTTGGCTCTATGTTATATTAATGGCAGAATTCGCAATGACCCTAAAGCTTAAATATTTCTCACTGTGTTTTTTCCTACAGGGATGCAGTAAGAGATGCTGTATGTTGGACGGTGGAGGATAAAGTGTGTGGTTGGGACTGGAGGCAGCAGTATTAATGAACTATTTTATCACTGGTCCAGAGCCCTGTGACTTGCAGCACCTGCGGAGAACAAATCCTCTTCTTCACTGTGTCGTGGGAGGAAAATTAGTCAGGAGACAACATAACCTAGTGAGTCAACCTGCTCTAATATCAAGTGGCTTGGTGTTCAATGTATTCAATGAAGTCATTTTGCCACCACCTGGTGAATGAGAGCACATAGAGAGTGATTAGAAAATGAGGATTACAGAGCTAAAAAGCTGTCATCATAGTTGTGGAACTAGATGAAGCAAGTGTCATGTTAATAGGCTTTCCAGCATATTGTTATCTTGATAATTGGCATATTTTAATAACAACCCTTGTTAATATCCTATTGCATCTTTCCATGATAGTGCTTATAATTCTAAAACAGTTCGTTATCCTGATTTATGCTCAAGAATAATGTATAAATTGACATTAACTCAAGCAAAATTCTGTACTGTAAACATCTAAGTAATTAAACAAAAAAAACAACCGATTTATTGTGCACAGACGACCCAGTTTTCTATGGAGTCATGCACAAATGCACTGGGAAATAACAACGATGAAAACATGGCGTGAAAAAATGTCTCTGAGGTGGCTGAGGCTGCATCAGTCGGTGAAAACAAGTGCACAAAGGTAGCAACAGACTGCAAAGTACTTGAGGCATTAAAAACATGGAGCAAAACAACATGATCATCAAACAGCACGTCTCCAACCATGTATAAAATGCCAGTGCAGAAAAGAAATGTTTTGAAAGCATATCCAGGAGAGCAGCAATAATGTTGCTTCAGTCCTTATAAAGGACCAAGTAGTTAAATAATGCTTATTACTGTACATGTAGCCATTTTTCTTCCCCCCTGGCTGTGTCCCAATTCTATACTGCATACTAACTTTATATAGAATGCAAGATAAGCTGACTGTCCTTGATACTGTCTTTAGTGGTTTCATACCAAAGAAGAAAAAAAAATTATTAATTAAATTTCATTTCAGTAGAATTTTTCAACAATTATTACATCATTTCTTCACAAATAATTATTTCTGCAACTATGTCATGACAATCCTCCATTTATTTTATTTCTTTGAGCTGTGAGTGGCTCCTTAAAGAGGCTGTATTAATCAATATGTTTATATCAGCAATGGATCAAATGACGATATGTATGTTTTATGTGTTTACTGCTGCCAACTGGCCAAAACGTGCAGACCCTTATCAGTTATATATTGGAAGTGAAGTGTGTGTGTGTGGCATAACAAAGTGTTTACATCAGTGAATCGAGACAACAGATTCAATGTGACTACTGAGTCTGTCGAGCTCATTCGTCACAGCTGGTTGACACAGGGAGAGCACAGGGGCCTATTATTACCAGCCAGTTAATGCATAACTGCAAGTGCAAACACCATGAAACTTCACAAAAGGCTAAATGCTAATATATCCAGTTTGTATAAACATGAGTGCTAATGATCTCACAATCCGTTAAAGGTTTGTTGGAGGCAAAGTTGAAGTTAATGAGAAATTCCCCTGATTGGATATCTTCAAGATTTGTAGTAAAAGCTTGAAATCATTGACTGATGATTGCCCTTGGTTTTGCAGAAAGAAGCTTTTAAGCTTAACTTTCTGGTCAACTAGTGGTTTTCACTTATTCTAATGAGGGGCTAACTACCTGTCATGGTGAGTGTAATTTATTGTAATGAAGCACATGGTAAGATAGATAACCAGCATCGTGGGTCCTGAGGACAGGAGTCAGAGCCACTGTATTTAAGAAACAAATCACTGTGGTCATTAACACAATGCAAACTAAATGTCAATTTTTCAATTAGCAAAGGGAAAGAAGCAAAGGGCAAAGTGATTTGTAGCGACGAGTTAATGAGTAAAAGTCAGAAAAGTGACCAGATACCAAAGGACAGCTCAGCAAAGGGAAATTACAAATGGCAAAAGTCTGAGATTATGGGCCTCCTTCCCTCGGAGTTTGGAAAAAGGTCCCTCCTCACCCTGCCCTTGTTTACTTGCCTCCAGTTCTCTAAATTTCTAGATGCCTATGTTATCGTCTATCTCTCCGTCATCTTTTTAAGGGGGTAGCAGGGGGATGCTGGAGTCAGTCCCAGCTGACATTGGGTGAGTGGTGTGGTAAACCCCGGACAGATCACCAGTGTATCACAGAGCTAACATACAGAGACAACCACTCATGCTCACATTCACAGTGGGAGGAAGCTGGAGTACCTGGAGAGAACCCACACAAACACATGGAGAGAATGAAAACCGAACCACGAACGTGAACCTTGTTGCTGTGAGGCAACGGTGCTATAACCACCACACCACTGTGCTATCCCCTGTGTTATCATGGCAATGTAGTCATAATATTGCTGTTACATATATTTATGATTGCACCAAATACATAAAAAAGGTCTGTCCGAAGGCATTTATTTGTTTTAGACTCAAGGAAAGGAGCAAAAAAACCTGTAAAAATTCCCCCAAAAAACAATATTACTGACTAAAACCAAATCTGATCCCCTTTTGATGACTAATGTAAAAGACCGAACAGATTTAATATTCCTCACTCGTGAATTTTCCTTGACAATGTTTGGAGCCTCCCTAGGGGGGAGACTCAACACCCCCTTTGGAAACATCCAGGCTCCGAATGGAATAGTTTGGCATTTTGGAGAATGCAATTATTCATTTGACAACAAGATCAACGTGATTCTGACCCGGGGTTTGACCCAGTTGCCAACCACTGCTGGCAACTGCTGCTGCAGTTTATCCAAAGACAAGTTCGACTCACAGACAAACTGTTGGCACGCTGCAACCCCGATGACTGAAGAGAAAAAGAATAAATAGGTACTAGTCTAAGATGTGCCTTAGAGGTCCAGTGTGTAAGATTTAGGTGAAAGGGATTTTTGGCAGAAATTGAATATAAAATAATCCAAGTGATGTTTTCACTGGTGTGTTTCCTCTAAATTGTTTGAATTGTTGTTGTTTTTATCATAGAATAGGCCCTTTACATCTAAAAACTTTATATTCACATTGAGTTTTTATGACAACTGAAGTTCACCACAGGTTCTCTCTCATGTTGGGAAGGGGAGGGTGAGGTGAGGAGTATTCAGCTGCAACATGACACTTCGCCTCTAGACGTCACTAAATTCGACACACTGTACCTTTAAATCTGATCAATACAATGTTCAAATCAGCCTGCGATGTGAACATGGAACAATACATTGTTTCTTCTTAGTTGGCTGTCAGGAGGCGGCTATTGGCACAGACGGGTGCACAGGGAGTTTGGATCAATAATGAAAACACCACTATGTTTGCAATAACTGCTTTAAGCATCATGGATGGTGTTCTGTGTTCATGGGCTGATAGGGTCTCAAGGGTCCTTCTATATATATATGTTAAGTATATGCCACTGAGCCGCAAATGTAATCCAAGGATTCTAAATTACAAAGCCACAGAGAAAGCTAATTGTGTCTCTCATTACCTCCTTCATTCATTTAATCTGGGTTAACAAATCCTGCCATTGATCCCTGCGCTGGTGGGAGAGAAATAAGCACCCAAGTGGGCCCTGGGGAAATTGATCAGCCATTTACCGAACGGTAAGCTGATAAAACATTGAGCTGCGCCAATAGTCATTGCTTAGATTCTTTCATTGTTAGTGTATTACACAATGTAATGTCCTAATAACTGCTGGGAACATACACTGTATGTTTTAAAGATGTATATGTTGGTAAATGTGTAATTTCATTCCTGGGATTGTGCCTTTAAATACAATTCAATTCACTACAACCTTTGCTGTTTTATGCTTCTGATCATTTATCAGGAATTCCCTCGTCACCTCTCCGCACACAATACATTTTCAGCTTATATCGCTGCCTGAGTTAATTACTTTTCCTGTTAATTGTGTGCTGCCACCATCAAAAGCACCTGATAGGAAAGACCACAGTGTAATCCACACCGCAGCGAGCTGCTGAATCACTGCCTTTCTAAGATGAAATCCTGCATCATGCAGATTTTTGGCTCTAAACAAATCCATCCTTTGACTTTGTACTGGCCTGAGAAACACCAGTTTAAAGTCGAATGGGGTTGCAGCTCCCTCCAGTGTAAAGGGATGGGCAGCAATGACCTATTAAAACCTGCCTGGAGCCACAGCATCAACAGAAATACCCGGAGTTGCTGGGTAAATATTCCACGGTAATAACATTTGATGTTTTTGCGTTTTTTCGCTCAATTCAATAAGCTCTAAAACAAATTGCCTCAGCAATATTTTTTTTCCCTTTTGGAAAGCTATTCTGATTTTGGCCTTTATTTCGTATTTCCCCTGACGCATTATATCCTTCAGTCCCATTGATTTGACCCATTGTCTCGCACTGGAGGCTTTGGGGTTTTGATAACTGCCTCTGATTGGAAAACAAGGAGGCCCTGCAGCTACAGGGAGCCAACTGGAGACTGAGAAACTCTGGTCAATTCAATTTGCCACATTGATTGTGTTCATTGCTGCCAAGGTTAGTCCGTAACCCCATTTAATAAAGTGACCGTGTCAGTGGCCTTGTGTTTACCTGTCTGCACAAACTGGGACATTTGGTTTTGTTGCGATGCACAACAGATTTCAATAGACAAAAAACAGGATTTCATTTTTCTGGCAGTTGCAGAGAAGATTTGATTACATGCTATATTAAAGTAGATATTTGACCACTGATACTAGAGGATTGACTTGTTCTCGACCAAAGAGGTTAAGTTTTCGATGCTGTCTGTCTCTTAACAGGACTGATTCCCATATTGTGTGGAGGGGTGGGGCCTGACCCAAGGAAGAACTCATTACAATTAGGAGCAGATTTGGATTTTTATTTCACTTTCTTTCAGGAGATGGATTTGGCAGAGGTATGGTCTTGCAGATTCTCTTCAGGTTCAATGAATTAGCAGTTGTTTGGGTTTTCACAATGCTGTGGATGACACGTTCACTCATTTACACTGGTGGAATTTGAAGTGATTGGACCGTTGGACAGGTTTCTTGTCTGTTGGCCGAGGCCCTTTGTGATGTCTTCAGTAGAACAGGACAACAAACACATATTGTACTTACATTTGGCTTGCAAATGGTCCCATAAGATAAATCAGCTGCCCTTTAAAGGTTTCTACCACAACCGTGTCGGAAACTTCAACAAGGACCTAATAAAGCTTCTCCGCTCACTTAACGCTCCATCAGCTCAAGGAGGCTCCGGTTGTGGACGCCTCGCCTGCTGGCTTAAAGAATGCCAACCTTGAGAATGTGATGACATTTGTCATGTTGAAGTGACATTTTTAAAGCCGCCCTGGTGGCAATGAAGTGAGATGGGAAGCCATGTTGCCCAAAGTAACCTTTTCTTTCCAAGTTCCCTTCATTCTGACATTTTAAAAGATCTTGGGATGAGGTAGAGGGTGGGTCCGAGTTTGGTAGTGTCACACCAGCTCAGGGTAACAGTGAATGCTAAGCTGCTGGGAAGGATGTTCCTGATTTTTAAGACTGATTTTTTTTCTCTTTCACTGTTACTGGATTATACAGTCGAAATATTCGGTTGGTTTTTCAATCCAACCACCAAAAGTCAATATCCTTCAATACAGCACCACTGCAAGTGAAAAAGTATTTCATTTATAACAGGAAATGTACCGATTACAGGTTGCAAAAAAGTATTCCACAATTTAAAAGTTAATAACTGCAAAACCAATGTTTTAATTATATTAACACTCCAATGAGTCATGAAATACTTTAAAAAGGTTGATTATATCCAACAGTTCAAGGCAAAAAAGCAGAAAACAAAAGGTCTAACAATCTAATAATATGCAGGCAAATTAATATAATAAATTAAAAGGGTTTAATGTCATTTAGGATTACAGCACCAAACAATGCTGTAGAAAAATGGGAGAGAAATATAAATGTTTTGCATTTCAGGGTTCCCTGCCATTAAAAAAAAAAAAGAAAATCAACAGAAATTTCTTTAGTAGAGTTTGCAGTACTCTAGTTGTCATCCACTATTATTGCTCTCATTGTTAGTGTTTTGGAAGATTCGTGTTTGTCATGTTTTTTTCCATGACATTCACGTCCTGGGCAGTTTATGGAAACATTTGGCTTGTAGTCATGGATTGAGTTTCCTTTCCTCATGATTGCATTCCGCATAGTCTTTGCAGCAAAGTAAACATATGCACCAACAACAAATAAGACAAGAAAATGAGAGAGGCACATGGGGCATTTCTCAAACAACAAATTTGTTCTTGGTGGTTGAGCCGCTTTTGGTGGCTGTGTCTGCGTGGGACTGGTAGCCAATCGTCATCTTCGTGGGAAGCCCCAGGCGCTCCTTGTACACTCTCCTGTTAAGGAAAATGGCATCATATGAGAATATAGAGATCACCACCACCTACAAAACGTCCAACTGACACAAAAGATCCATCTCACCCTATGTGTGTCACAGCTTCCCGGTTCTCGTAGTCTGAGGTCCACACGGCTATTTTGTCCCCTTTTGTGCGGATGTTGACCACGGCTCCGCAGACATCATCGCTGTACTCGTCAAATGCCTCTCCGACTAAACACAGGAGCTGAGGAAGGGATAGAGAGGGAAGAAAAGGGCTATTGAGATAACCTGATGAGTCACATCTTAACTTTAAATATAACTGCAAATCCTCCACATTCTCACAAAAGAGGAAGGCCGCAGACATTGTTGGCTTTGTCACCTTGTTCACGAAATCAGTGTGAACTGTGAGGTTCCTGCCACAGTAGCTCAGGTCTACGTGAATATTTTCAGGGTGAGATGTGATTTTTTTTTTTCACAATTAATGTTTGGCCTTTTCTAAAATTAGTGAGGGAGAAACAGCATTTCACAATGACACAACGTTTTCAATAATGAAAAATATCTCAGTTTGAGCTATAACATTGAAATACTATATTTTTTGTTGTGCCCTTGTAAATATCTATATACATCTATCCATCTAATCAAAACATCTGGATGAACAACTTAATTATTCTGATAGAAAACAAGTGTTGACCATTGGTCAAATTTTATTGATTATAAAATGATTATATTTATTGTTCAGCTGCTGTACTTGTGTTGCATTCAAGCCCAGGGAAAGTTAAATGGAAAGAAAACAACAAATAAATACCTTCAATTAGCCGTTTTCTTTTATATATTTGAAGCAATTTGTAAAACCATATAAATATGTAATGAGATGATTGGGTTGCAATTATGTGGTGCCTACAGTCTGCTAACATGTCTGTGGATTTTTCACCAGGTTTTAAGAAATCGTCATTGTCGAGATTCCAAATATCTCCCACATGGAAACAGCAACCAATAATCAGGCTCCTTGTAATAGTGGTTTAAACAATATGATGTGAACCATAGTCTGCACAGGAAGACGGACAGGGCGGCTCCAAAATGTTAAGACATGGACCAAACTTAAACCTCCAAAGTACACGTGCATTTTTCTTTAGATTATCATCCCACTGCTTTATATCATTTTCTCCGGTAAGTGTGGTTTTAATTCGTTATTTGCTGCTATAAAAACAGGCTGAGACGGCATGATTGACACCTAAGACAGAATTGTGATTGGTAGAACAATCCCTAAAGCCGAGACTCAGCCTCCAAATGATGTCAAAAGTGCAAGATGGCCGCTCCAATTGTGGCAGCACACCGCTGAGCATCAATCCAACCATCCAGCCTGGCTGCGAAATCTTCATATCACCTGCAAAGTATTGTCAACTATCTTTCCCGCACCTTTTATGAACAGATCTGTGGGAGAAATATGCAAGTTGTGGCAGCCCCAGGATCAGGACTAAGCATAAAACTGCAATTGTTAAAAGATGTCTTGCTTCAAGCTCAACATATAGTAAAACATTTAGTGTGAATGTCATTAGAAAATCTAAGTAAACCCTTTCAGCCCTCAAGAGTCTCGGTATTGACAGTACAGTAAGAGCTGGAAAATCACAGCTTGATAGATGTCTGTATCACCGACAGTGACCTTTAGATCAGCAGGAGAGCTCACAGCACTGTGTGGACTGGAGATTTAACAGCGAGCAAGTCAAATTTAAATTGCTCTCATCTGACTGCGCTGTGACCCCATCATCAGCTCAGTCAAGGGAATAGCATATTTTCTTAGACATTAGTTGAAGATTGTGTGCAAAAAGATTAGAGGACTAAAACAATCTCATCTGTGGCTCAGATCAGTTGGGAAAGTTATAAAAGGAGGTAATAACGCGATTAACATTGTGAGGGATGTAATAATAGGGTGGTACGACTAATTGCAGCTGCAAGCAGGAAATAAAGGCTCAGAGGAGCCACGAGAGATGATCTATGGAATCACTTGTTGAGTAACGCCACTGAAGACTGAACAAAGCACAACAGCGACGCCCAAACCTACTGTTTCCAGCCAGAAGCGGTCCAGGTCTAATCTCCTCATCTGCTTGGTGAGTGTCATCAGCCAGCGGCCGCCGCGCTTGTTCCTCTCGTCTTCCCACATGGGTTCAATGCCATCCTGCAGAGATGGTTCAAACTGTTAATGCACATCCCAAACCACTGCACCATAACTTCAATACAGCCTTTAACAGTGAGATAGACAGGATTTCCACATTGGCTGCATGAAAAATGTCTTTTGCAACCTTCAAACTACCACGTCACTGTTTGTTTTTTTCTCATCTTTGTTCAAGTGCGTGGTCTTTAAGTTTCAGGTTTGGTACTGCTTTCACTCAAAACACTGGGCTCCCACTCAGACTCTGCTTGTGCTTCGATTTGCTCTGCTTGTGCTCAAACTGTGCGCTTGTACTCAGATATTTTGTTGCTTGGAAAGATTTCTTCTCCTTGCGTTCTTGCTGCTTCTGTATGCGCTTGAAAGGTTTGCTCTCAGATTTTTGAAAGTATTACAAAATCTGAATGGAATATCAGTCCTGCTTTCAAACAGAAAGACCACCCTCTTGAATAAAGATAGGCTAAAAGTTACACAAACGATGGTTTTATATGTGGAATTTGTAAAGCTTTAATTTTACAGGTGCTGATAAACTAGCTCTCCCGCGATGAAAACAAGTTCACTCATTAATCTTTGCCAAAGGTGATACTGCCAGGGATTTAAATAAAAAGCTGGCTGATCAAAGAGCGCAGTTATATTTGATGACTGCCTTTTCCATTCATTATTATCACCTACCTCAAATGCAGTATAATTAGTGGCTGCTCCTGCTTTTCGAGGAAACTTCCCAGAAACTTCCACCCACGCTTCTCATTTTCTATCAGCGCTGTGGCTAAATGAGCCCTTTTAATCTGATGAGTTCTGAGACAGATTTAGTCAGACAAAAAAAAGAAAACAGAACCTGCCCACTTCAGTCTTTGTTTGCCTACCCTCCTCTAATGATGCTGCCATTTTGACTGGAATTCAACAATTCAAGTATTGTATTGTATTGTTCTTTATGCAGGAGCTTTATTTGAACCTGCTGCCATAAAGAAATCATGCAATTAGGCATTATTGGTAGGCTGGCAATAAAAATGATTTTAAAATGCTTCATTCAGAAACACAATGGTATCACCACAGTTTATAGCTGCCTATCTAATGTCTCAAACAATAAATTATGTAAATGTAAAAAGTGAAAATGTAAATTATAATGTAAAAGCTAGATATTTGTTGCCGTAGCTTTTGTCCATGTAAACGTTACCCACCACTTTAGAAGAAATATGTTTTATAGTTATTAACATGGTGTACGGAGAGAGAACCCTGTAGTTTAGATAGATGAACACACAATACAGAAAGTGCAGACACTGGTGCATAATACATGAAGCACTTTTCTCAGCACCAGGGAGAATAGAGCTCAACAGCGTGGTTCCAGATGTAAAAATCCCATTCATTTTCTAAATAGAGATAGAGATCAGAAATAATATTTTAACCATACAAGGCCGACTTACCACACACTAAGAGACTGTAAAACAATGTTTTATGCTCCTGTAGAAGCCACAAAACTGTATATCAACTACATTTTTATGAAAAACACACTTTATTCGCAATGTCAAGAAGTACTACACTATCCACAATGCGCTGCATAGGTCTTTACTCTTAAAATAATTATTTGTATAGCTCCAAATCATAACATACATTATCTCAAGGCACTAAATACAATAATTATGTACAGAATCTTGTACCTTTTACATTTATTTTCCAATTGTCTTTTGCACCAAATCAAATATTTTAGTCACGATTCAGCTGATCGGCCTTAAAACTCTTAAAGTATGATTTTTCTGAAACTTCAATTGAGAAAACAAGGGAAATTTTTTTTGTAATTATTTCTCCGCACATTTACACAAATACACAACTGACATAAATGGACACAAGCTTACCTTAAAAAGAGAGTAATCACAGCCTGACATGAGGTTGCTTGACAGCTGGATATGATTGTAGAGACTAGAAATGATGAGAGCACAGCATTAACCAAACAAGCCAATTCAACGCTAACGCATGTAATGGTTATTCAAAAACACAGTATCTGTCCAGGACATTTTATTGCTCACTCCATAGTGGTGCAGAAAACAAAAAGAAGACTGTATTGCTCCTTACGCCCAGAAATCTTCAACTGTGTCAAATTTAGAGATGAGTCGCAGGTTGGCCTGCCACGTCTTGCTCTTGTCATTCTTGAAGAACCACAGAGACCATCTGTTGGGCGAAAAACAGAAAAGGAAGACATTTGAATAAATGTAACAAGCCCCTAATTAAACATGAGGTAAACAACCAAAAGCCATTGAGCTGTGGAGCAAATGAGCAACGAATGGATGCACCTGGATGCTTCTGACAACACCGCCCCACTGTTACGTAAATCACACTGTCACTCTCGTGGTCAAATTATTTGTGACAGTGACATATTCGTTCAATGCTGAATCCTTTCATAGCTTAGAAATTGCCTTAACGGCTCTAGGTTCTAGAAGAATAAAGAATTGTGTGCCTGTTGACACTACAATAAAGCCATTAAAGCCACTCGTCTGTAATTGCATAGCAGACAGTCTGATAACCAAATCTGACAATTACACAATAAGTGGAGGCTTTGCTATTTGTCACAAATTGTCCAGTACAATATTTAATAGTTTGAATCTATATATTCTGCAGTCTTTTTGACTGGCTGTGACAGGTTTCAAATGCATGCTGGGATAGGCTGCTCTACCACTCTATGACCCTAGCTAGGCAGAATGCTTGTCTCTGTTGTGCTCTTTCATAGACTGTAAATAAAGATGGACAACACTTGACCATACATCAGTGATAAGAACAACCTAAAATAACAGGAAACATCTTTGAAAAAATGTATTTTACGTACTTCAACTTTTTAGTTTTGTCCATGTCCCATCAACTGTTCTGTTCCATCTCTGTTTCTTTGTTTGTACCTTTTGGGCATAATTAACTTTATGGATTTTAAAGATATATGAAATATTAATTAATTACTGATTTGTATTTAGCATCAAATAGAGCTGAGTATTGATTCAAAGGAAAACACTGACAGTCTTTTGACGGGCCACCATACCATAACAGAAATAAAAAAGGTCCCCAACCAAGCAGACTGCAATTGTTTGGACTGTGACAGGAAATCTACTTGAGCACATGAACCACATAACCACCCACATGACATATACAAATACAAAAAAAAGAGAAAAAACAGCTCAGTAATTCCTCATTCGTGTGCAAAGCAAACATGTTTATTTGAGGGAAATAGGTTTTTGTGCTATTATTTGGCATTTTGACATATTCCTTATCATGAGCTGTGCACAAACAATTTTGTGATTTGTGATGTTCCCTCTCAATGAACAAAGAACTCACTATTTTCAGTGAATGGTCGGTTTATGTCTTACTTTCACTTCTGTATCTGTTCTCTGTTTGGCATTCAAATGCAAACTTTAAGCAAATAACTGAATATTCACGTTATTTACACTTTTTAATTCAAACCCAGTAAATTCCACAGCAACGCATGTTTACAAGCGAACAAAAAAAACAAAGAGTTAAGCTTGATTTTAAAGCTACAATCACTAGTTGGTTAATCAATCAGCTGATTGAGAGAAAATTAACTATTTTGAGTTCAACAACTGACACCATTCAAGTAAAGGTCTTCAATGATATTAAAAAACTGATGACTGTCAAAAATATTTAGTCAGTCGATCTGTCTGTCGTGAAAAATAATAATCTTGAATGCAATATAGTGAATAATGCCCCGTTCACACTAATATAGATATTTTGCAAAAACCAACCATTTCCTGTGTTGGGGCCTCTGGTTCACATGCAAACTGCTTTTTAAGTCAATAAAACTAAGACGTTTGCAAACACCTTCCAAAGTCCATAAGACAGTTTCTGTGTATCTGTGTGCACGTACATGTAAAACATTGTGACGGATAAGGTGACAGAACAGATCTCAACCGTGCATGCTCACGATATTCTTCTCTGATATTTGATGAATCATTTATGTCAAGGGCGTAATTTGTGTGTGTGAGGTAGTAGTATGGATGTCGCCTAAATAACCTAATGGCTTTTTTCCTAATCAATCTAACCTGTTCTGGAGGGGGTGTTTGATGTAGGCCTCTGGGCTCACAATCTCCTGTCCCGACTCCTCAGCTCCATCTTCATCAGCCAGCGGCGGACTTGGGTTGGTTTCCTGCAAAGCAGTGAGGCAGAAGTGAGGTACAGAAATCTCTGGTGTAGATCTTTACTGGAGAAAGGACCCTGCAACAGCTCCATGACGGCTCCGCCAATAACCCTCCAGGTGTCCATTCTGCCCCAGCAACAAGATGGTGGGACCATTACGAAATACACCATTTACCCAGTGTGCAGCTGATCAACCAACAGTGCTGTTTGTGATCTCGTATGAGAAAAAGTATTGTGCCGAAGAAACTTTACATATGTGGGAAGAAAAAGAATAATCTGTGAGTGTTCACATCTGAACCCTGATGTGAACATCTGGTACACATCACTGTGATCCGAACCTGGAGTTTGGAGAGGGACCATTAACTCGTGAACAACACGACATTTCCATTCACTATAAAAGGTTACACACCCACTGTAACACCTGAAAACATTTCACCACAACTGTGGAGCTTAACTCCACATTCGGTATAAGTGTTTGACAACAATCCTGATTAATCAGATGAATAATCGTGTGGACATCCCCCCCACGCTCCTCCATTATGCACGTTTACACACTAAATTAGGCAATGAAGTCAGCAGAGAGCAGCGTCAACTCATTTTGACAGTCGAAATTTCAACTTCCACAACACAACTATTTAGCATTTCATGTTATTCGCAGAGCCGAATTCACCGATAATCTAAGTAAAAATAAATGTCTTGAAATCAACACATTCTCGTCACGTGTTTGACCAGATTACTCAATCGAGTACTGAAGTGAGTTGTTCTGTAATGGAGGTCTGTGTGGTCAAAGTTAACGGCACGTTGGTAGCGTCAGCCTTAAAGTTGGGAGACACACCAGCGCTGCTCCTGGGTCGTGGCACGGAACACACAACTTTACACCGGCCCGAAAACAACGCGAGCGCGAATAACAACCGCCACTTTCCGCGTGGGGGCTGACGCTCGCTGCTGTTCTCGAACTTTAGAAACGTTCTCAGCCCGTAACTAAACCAAGAAGCCCCCCCCGAAAACACTTTAGTTCTGTGGAGAGAGTGCTCACCGGTTCGGCGGTCGCCATCTTATAAATCTCTGAGTGGGAAAGTGTCCGCTGATTGGACGGGAGCCGCGCCGCGTGACGCCGCCGCCGCGGACATGCGCAGCGCGACGCCGCTGGCCTGCGCTGCTCGCCACCGGCTCCACCCTCTCCCGCAGACGAAGGCATGGCGAGCACCGAGACCAGGAGGGAGTGTGAGACCGACGGCTGCAGCCAGGACGCCAAGCTCCAGTGCCCCACATGTATCAAGCTCGGTATTCAAGGCTCCTATTTCTGTTCACAGGTACTGCTGCCTCCCCGGCTCGCCTCGCTTTAATGCCGCCTGTGGCTGCGCTCAGGCCCCCTCCTCTCTTATCACGAGGCTGCTAACGCTAAGTGTCATGCTAGGTAGACATGTGTACGTGCCCGGTGAAGCGCTCATTACGCGTTAGCTGAGGTGTAACGAATGCCTCCTGGATGTGGTTACGACATCGCTAAAGGTGCGATCATGTAGCCGATGCTACCCCTGTAGCCGCAGGCCGAGGGGGAACGCTTAGCTAGCTAAGTGTTGGCAGGTTAGCAAAAAAAAAAGTGGCTGCAGGTAAAATCTAAACTCTCCAGAGTGGAGTTGTGTTTGTGGAGGACGGAGTGTGAAATAATTAATGCCGTGTAGGAACCGGGTGCCAACGCAATGTAACACAACACAAGTCGTGATACTTGAGTATGTGCTGCAGAGGTAATGTTGCGTGACAGATCACTTGGTGCCACGATGTGAGAGACCCTCATCCTGGTTCTGCTCAGGGGAGCAGAACTCCACTCACAAGTCAGACAGTCTAGATTTGAACTGATGATGGACCAGACCTAAAACTGGGCTCAGTGATGACTGTGAGTGGGAGATGTTCTCCAGTGCCCATACAGATGATCGGCTGAGAAGAAGTTGTTGGAAGTGTATGAAAACTTCTAGTTTTGGCACATCTCAGCACCAGTCTCTAACTAAAATATTGAATGGACCTGAACCACTTCATGTGCTGATGTTACATTTATAAAGTAGTGGCATTTTTTAACTCTACAATGAATGTAGACACAATGCAAAGAAAGGTTGAAATGCAATAACTGAAAATAGCATAAAATATATTAAGACTAAACTTCTATGATGTGATTAAAAACTATTTAAGGACATTAAAAACCTGTGGACATGAGGGTCTTCAGTAAGTCCTAAATGTATTGATAGAAGGAGATCACTTCTTTAAAATAGGTAGATTGTTCCAAAACTTTGGGGCAGCTACAGCGGGCACTCAATCACCCACTACATTTCTTTTTCTCCATTGTGAAATGACCTAATGTGGTGTTTCTTGAATTCAAAGTTTTATAAATAGTGAGGCCGGGGGACAGCGTCCATGCTCCTGTGGTGTCATGGTATTTGACCCGGGAGGTCTTTGCTGTCAGTGCAGTTTTGGCTGTGCAACCTGACCCTGCTCTCTATACGGCGCCCCCTCCCTCTCTCTCTTTGCGGTTAATTGTTCACTCATGGCACGCACTCACACACACCCCAATGAAATATACGGCATGGCAGAGTGACTTTGTCCATCCAAGTAATATCGTGCTTGGGATTATTACATATTGGTTACTAGTTTTATTAAAGCACCTTTTGCTCTGTATCGATAATGGCTAGTTTATGTCTGTCCATCTTTTTACTTCCTCATTGAGATGCTTTTTATTTGTGTTTTCTTTTCCAGGAATGTTTCAAAGGGAGCTGGGCATCCCACAAGTTACTGCACAAAAAAGCAAGTAGGTATCACAGGTCACTGACTGCATTTTGAAGTAACCCATTTTTGTGTTAAAAGCATGCAAATGGAATATTCCAATTTCAGTATCCTGGATAAGCCTTTATCCTGGTCTTCAGAAAAACGATTTTACTAGCAGGGGAACTCCGTAAGTAACTGGGACACTGGTGCACGTGAATGTCTTATTCTGGTTTCTGACCACTGCCGACTACCTGCGCTGGCGTTACTTCAGCCAAGAAAACTGCCCAGTTTGTTGCAACACAATGGCCACTCTCATCAGTATCAGAACTGGTGCTTGTACGGTTGTTTCCTCTGGTCTCATGAAGGGTTCAACTGTGACACAAAGCCAGCTAAAGGCACCTGCTCAAACAGCACACAGTTATAAGTAACCAGGATACTGGTATTTATCACGTATAACAGCATATGAACCAGATACTTTAATGTTTAATGTAAACCCCATATCCTGAATATGATGAAAACCAGAATAAACCTTATAAAGGGATACTAGTGCACATTTAAACACAGTCACTTCAATACCTTGTTGACATCAAGCTCACACATAACGTTACATAAATACTTTTCATGTTATTTATGTTAATGAGCAAGTTAAGAATTTCGAAACAGCTGTACTCATACACGGTGTTTTATTTAGAACCTGTAACAGAAGTCCTGAATAGATGATATTTCTTGGCAGAACTGACACTGTGGTGCCACTTGCTTTAGAGGTCTTGTGTTACATTTTTTCAGAGGAGGACAAGAACCAGAATGAACCTAATAATTGTGTGGAGAAGGATATCAACACAGACCCATGGCCGGGCTACCGCTACACAGGAAAACTACACCCTCACTATCCTCTGGTTGGTTATTCTTTGTCTGCAGTTTTTTTCTTTTCAGGGGTGATAAGTTGATTTTAACATTCTTGTCACATATTTCTTAATTTATACAACTAACCAGTGTAACGATGGGAGAAACTAAGAAAAGAAAAATATGACATTCTTAAATGTTTATCCACAGTTTTTTTTTTAAATGTCAACTGTCCCTTTGAGACACATTTCTGCACTGTGTTCGGTGAAAGAATGTCGGTTTACTCAATGGGCTCATGGTTTGGTACAGTAACTGTGATACATTACACCATTTATTATGTTACTTAAAAATCCAAAGCAGTGTCTTGTATAGATAACTGATGGTGCAAATATGTTTTTTAATGTGTCAAAGAAGTGTCTGTGAATTCCATGATGTGACATTTCTATCGTCTTGGCCCCTGGTGTAGACTCCCATGAGGCACGTCTCTGCTGAAATCCTAAGACCTGACTATGCTGATCATCCTAGAGGTAACTGTTTCTTTCTCACTGTATGTTGTGTTGATCACATTGACTCATTGTCCACCTTGGTAAGCTTGGCATGTATACATGTCTGTCCCCTTTCCTCGACTGCCTCTCAGACTCGACAACTGGCACCATATCAACACACGTGCACACAGAAAAAGAGGGGATTCTAATAACCTCCATCTGTCAGAAAACAAACTGAAATCAGCCGTGGGATCACTTTTGATATTCCAAAGATGTGGGGTTGTCCTCATCAATGGATTCATGGTCTGAAATAGAAGGGAACACTTCAAACATCTTCCAGAACACCATCCCTCCTTGTAGTGTAATGAGTCCCGTGAATAAGTTGAATCCCCTGAAATAATGTTCCACATCACAAATCCTGGCTGTCTGTGAAGACACACTGACCCTGAATTCACCCCATTAGGAAACAAGTGCAAGCTTTTCTGACTGTGCTGACACAAATGTGTAAGAGTGTGAAAGGTTCAGACAGGATCCGTTTATTTTCAGGATGAAAATATCTTCGTGGCGGTAAACTGAACCTTGGTTCCAGGTGTTTAAACAGGCGACGACAGACTTCGTTTTCAACAGCGACAGGGGTTGCGTGTCCAAAACAATGAATTTCAGAACCTTCTCTATTATATTTGTCACTCTCGCTCTGTCGGTTGGAAGTTTCTTTGCAGTGCATCCAAGCCAAAGTTAACTTCTGCGTCCTATTGTGTCCTTCTATTGTTTATCAACTGCCACTACATCTTCTGCGCTTAATGTAAGCTTTGATAAATAATATAAAAAACCTATCATTATTGTTATTGATAATATATAATGTCAATTTAAAACTTGGTGAAATTACTATAGTTAGTGTATTAGTAATTTCTGAACACTAACAGCACATTTTAACAACAGCGCAATAATACCGATAATCATGAACATTTTGGTCACTAAAATCCTGGCTTTTTTTCAATTTTATTTACAGTAACTGACAATTTCTTGTCATTTTCCGAATTACAAAAAAACACTCAATCAATGAATGGAGATAATAATCAGCAGATGAATCCATATAAAAAAGACTAAACACTAAAATTCTGCTTTGACATTCATGAATGAGTGATAATAATCTGATGATATATGTTCATCACCGAGCACATTTTCTTAATAGTGAAATATGATACTCTCTTGACGTAAAACTGATATTGTATGAGGAGGTCATAATGCCATGGACATTCTCTAGAGTTACAACTCTAGCTTTGTATTTTCATTCAAACTCAAGTGTTTTTTGAGATGTTACTTTAGTACATTTTGCGCTGAAGTATTATATATTTTTTAAAACTTTTTTCAATCCACAATATGAAGAATATATTCTGCGAGGCTTAGGAGTAAAAGGAGGTGTTGTGTGTCAGTGGAGACACTTGGTCTTGCTTGACAATAAATAGCAGATGCAAAAATCTGCAATAATCACTGTAAGAGGTTTTTCTAATCGCCTCACACTGCCAGAATCCACTGGCAAACTCATTATCTGATATGGCACTGTGATGCTTTTGATATGATTTGCTGAAAATAAGCATGGTGGTGTTGGTCAGTCTGTTTATCCATCTGTTTGTTTGTCTTTCCACTGCTGAGGTTTCAAGCAAAATAGATTGTCACAAAATTTACAGTAGATGTACGCAGTTTCCAGATTTTTGATTAGGTTAACCCCCCAGTTTTAGCTTTCAACCAAAGTCTCAGTTTACAGAAGGACAACGCTGAGCTCCTGTCTTAGTGTGCTACAATAATCTGCATAATGTGATTGTCCATGCATGCGTTGTATGTATGTTTTTGCATGAACGCACAGGTGTGTGTCGTGCTGTTTGGAAAGAACTCTGCAGCAGCAGAATAGTAGAACAAAACCTTTGGTGCAGTTAAAAGTGAAAATTGTTCACTACTACGTTCTCAAATGACTCTGTCGTAGTATTTTTTTTTCTTCATTGATGGCATAGTGATCTTTTTTTTTAATAGATTTTTTCTAAAATATGCAGATAAGTATTTAAATTATGTGGTTTGAGTAGCTGAAATCAATGTATCTAGTCTCAGCAGGAACAGTAAAACTAATGTCATTTCACTTGCATTACTTTAATTCAGTATTGCATGATGAAAAACATACTCTTTTGTACATAGGTACATTATAAATTGATGCAACTGGAATCCCTCTCTTATACAGTCCCATGGATGACGATCTCTTTCCACCTATAGTGCAAACAGATCGGTTGCTTCTTTTATGTTATTATCAGACAGTCATAATTGTAACCTGCCTTATTTACGTCTATTTCTCTGGAAAAACCATTCATTCATTGTGCAACCATGGCAACCTCCCCATCCTTGTCATCTGACTGCATAGATCCATGCTCAGGTAGTCATGGCTACCATCTCCTTTCATTCTCCTGTGATGCCTATTCAGGGACTGAGACACAGTTGTTACAGGCTTACGTTTCACACAGATCTGTTTCTCAGCTCGGTTTTTATTTATATATTCTTACATTTTAAACTTGCATATTGACGTTGTTTTCACTATTAAACCTATAAGCAAGTGAGCATGAAGACATAGTAATGTGCACATTGTGGTTTTCCTCATATCCTGTGCCTTCTTCGAGCAGCTGTATCAGAGCGTAAGTAATTCTAAATGATTGTTGCACTCACACTATAGGCTCTTGGGGTCAACAGGAGGGCTGTATTTGAATTGTACACAAACCTGTCTAAAGTCCGTGTTGCTAGGCAACTGTTCATGCTCATCCAGCGATCATCTTGTTGAGTTAATACATTATAGATCAGTGAATTCTTGATGACTCCAGTGCCTTCACCAACACACATTTAAATACTCCATTAACATTTTTACAGCCTAGAAAAGAAAGAACAGAATATGTTGCGATGGGGTTTATTCTGCAGCTGAATCGCTGGTAGTGTAATTTATTGTGAGGTTCAAAGCACTGACAGCTGTGCTTCTGTTGTTTTCTGTACAACAGAAAAGGAGCCGCTCTGCTCCTCTGAGTCCACAGTGTGAGTGTCATTAGAGTCTGCCTCTGTTCAGGAGCTGATTCTGTAGCGGGTTCTCTGTAGGAGCAGCTAGTTATCCATAGCACCGCAGCACTGCACAACCATTTTAGGATTTTGGGGGAATTTGGGATTGAAGTATAAGGTATAAAGACCATGCAGTGTATATTTTGAATTCATAGAAATTATTGTAATGGATAAAATTGTAAAAACTGACAGAAGAAACTGGAGAAAAAGAGTTAGTATAGTGAATTTATAAAAAGGTATAAAATCTATAAACCATTGGAAAAGGGGTTTAAATTAGAGTGTTTGTGAAGGATTTACTGTAAGAGACATTAATGACACTGCATGTCCAGAACAACTGTTTATCAAGGGGATCTGAACTCAGCCAGTTTATATATATATATATATTCTTATGTTCTAATAAAGGCATTTCTTGATGTCACCTATACCATATAATGGTGAGTGTTTAATGAAAATAAGTCCTAGATTGTCTCTAATTAAGAAAGGCACTTCTACATTATATGACGCAATTTTCGGACTTCAAAGTGATGTCATGACTTTCTTTAAATCAATGCAAACTTAATGTTGTATATATAGATCCACTCACAAGTAATATTCCCACCAAGTTCGGTGAAAATTATTGCTACTTTGAACAGTTATGCTAGCACACAAGCTAACAAAAAACTTCTTCTTCCAACCAGAAGACAAATTCAGCTGCTGCTTTTTTTCAAAAAAAAAAAACTGATCAGGAGACTGTAAATCCAGCTGTGATGGTCCAAGTGCATGCTGCTGCTTTGCCAGGTTCTATCTGAGTGAGCTGACCAGCTCCACTGAGTATTGATGTGTGAATGATGACCATTGTCTCTCCTTGTTACCATCCAACAGGAATGTCTGAGTCTGAGCAGTTCCTTAAGGGGACGTCACAGATCAAGATCCTTTCTCCTGAGGACATTGAAAGCATGAGAGTTGTGTGCAAGGTACCAAATGGGATGTTGTTACTGATGCCATAGTTTTTCCATTCATCATGTATTGGTTTTTACACATATGTTGTTTGCAGCTGGCCCGAGAAGTCCTGGACATTGCAGCCGTGATGGTGAAACCAGGTGTCACAACAGAAGAAATCGACCATGCTGTGCATCTGGTACGCATGCACACACAGTGTTTAAAGTTTAACACTTTGTTATCAAACGTAACTCTCACCAAATATTATGGAGCATTAACAATGTGTACACAGCAGGGGTGTACCGATTCTCGAACCAAAACAGTGGTCAAAACAGCTGCAGGTGCCGCGTGCTGTGTGTGCACGTTCCCAATCACAATCCTGCATAATCTGAACCAACACATTGAAGTGACTCGTAGCTTCAGATTAATTAGTATGGAGGTAGAGAGAGGATCAGGGGCAATGTGTGAGAATTTACCTACTGTTGAACTCATACTCCAAACCAACAGGGGGCATCATATTATCAGAAAGTTAGGGTGTGCCCCCCAAGAAACTGTTGAAACTATTGTAAGAAGCCCTCCTCCCTTCTCATGCACCATAGTCGGACTGACCTTCAACATACTGGGACAAATATCTGTGAGCTGTTAAATAATGCATAAAGTTTTTACCAACTGTCTGTTATTTTGACATTCACTACCAGGTTTAAACCATCACATTGTGCAAATATTTAACACATCTAACCCCAACATAGGGTAGTTGTTGACATGTATATTCTTCATCAGATGTTGCCTCTCACGTTTTATAGCCTACTACTTACACTATTTGTGCACTAGATCAACTTCACCCAAAGTACACTTAATATTTCAAACATGAAATCAAATATTATAGATAAAATGCTACTATGCTTCTGCCAAAACATTACTACTTAAAAAATTAGATGAAATATAACAGTCCTCTTCAGTAGGAGGTGCTACAGTTGTTACCACTTCTTTATCCTCTTGCTGGACTGAGAGGAGACACTAAATTGATTCACTGTTGCTTTATGATTGTACAAAGTGGTATTACAAGTCAGGGCTGGCTGGTCAGGATAATAAACTAATACATTGTCCTTCAAAACTAATGGCATGCCCGTCAGCCTCATCTGTACCTAATGTGTCATGTTATGAAGCAAGTACTATCATGCTAACAGTAAAGTAGGATCACAGTCATGTTAACATTATCTGCTGTATGTTAGCGTGTTAGCATTGTCTTTATGATTATTGTCCAATGTGCTTAGCTCAAACCCCTTCAGGCCCATGTTAGCATGACTGTACACTCTTGTTTGAATAGTTAATAATTGTCAAGAACTGACTCTGCTGATGAATAATGCAAGACTGAGTTGCTCCATGTAAACAGACCCCCTGCGGTGGAACAGCAATTCAACTTCAGTAAAATTTATACTGTATACTGCTGACACGAGTACTGACACACTGTCACGTCATATCAAACACACAGTGCACCCCTGTTAAATTACTATGTGCAGACGCAGAGCCCACACTGCCACTGATCGTTATTATGTGTGGTCCATTTTTGCTTTTCAAACACGATGCTTCTCTTCCTTCTCTAACCAACATGATTCATCCGTTCAGGCCTGTACAGCGAGGAACTGCTACCCCTCCCCTCTGAACTACTATAACTTCCCCAAATCCTGTTGCACATCTGTCAATGAAGTCATCTGTCACGGCATCCCAGACAGAAGAGAGCTACAAGACGGAGATATCCTCAACGGTATGATCATTAAGATATTGTGTTACGTGATTTTGGCCCCCAGCCTCACATCAGCACAATTTGTTTTGACAGATTGTTGATTTTAACTAACGCAAAATTGTTGAGCTTTTTTTTTTCCATTGAACAGTTTATAAGTGAAATTTAATACAACAGCTTTCAGGCATATGCTGAACTCTAGGCTATGGAAAAGCAAACTGGTTCTTAAAAGCTTTGCAGGTTGAATCAGTTTTGCGCCAGCACTCAGTTCACTTTGGTGAAAAGGGGGTAAGAGATATTTGACAGCTTTTGATGGTAAAGGATGGTGTTTGTAAGTCATGTAATGGCTCCTCCAGGCTGTGCCACCCCTCACCTGAAAGCTCCGCAGATGTTGTTGTTGTTTTGAACACGTCTGACCAGAGACTCTCCTGCTGCATTCTTCATATGTGAAGGGCAAATCCTAAAGTCATGACCCCATTAAGAGGACATTCTCTGGAGCTCATGTCTGAAAACAGCTCAAGATTGTCAATCACCCAAATATTCTCACTTTTTCATTTAACCAAGTCCAGTGAATAGTTAAGCTTAGTTTGGATGTAGGGAAATGTTTTATTGAAGAGAATGGAGGGGTGGAGGAGACTGGGGGATTTCTGGAAGATGACAAATGGTTTTAGCAGCATGCCGAAATGGTGTCAGCAGGAGTTTGACCATTTTTAGCCTCTTTATGAATTTTTCTGCTTTTCAATCCGCCACTCCCCTCAGTGCAACTGATGGAGCAGCTCGTCTCTCACTGCATGGACCGACAAGACAAATAGTTCCATTAACCTTTTCCAGCTTTGGATTGGTTGACTGATCTCAGAGTTCTAAGTTCAGCAGAACTTTTTAAAAGCTGGGACATTTTGGTTGGCCTTGCAAACAGGTCGATATCTTATAAACGCCCATGTTCACCAGCTGCCTGCCATTATTAACTATTTCAGACAGATTACACGTAACAGCACTTTCTTTGTGTTGAAGAAAGAAGAAGTCTAGTCTGTCATGCAACACAGTGGCTTTGACATTTTCATTGTTTCACTCTGACACAGTGGACATCACCGTCTACCACAACGGTTTCCATGGGGACCTCAATGAAACCTTCTATGTCGGAGAGGTGGATGAAGGAGCAAAGACGCTGGTTCAGACCACATATGAATGCCTTATGCAAGCCATCGACTCTGGTAGGAACCTCACTGTTATTTCCTTTCACTCAAAAACTGTGGAGATTGTAGAGACCTCACTTTCACTGCAGCAGACTCAGTGGTTTAGTCCAGTCATATTATGGCTGATTGCTGGAGTCTTCTTTTACAGGCACATTTAAACCATCTCACGTTTTATTGTATTTGACTGTAGAAATGTTGCGTTCAGGCTTTAGCAATAAAAGCTTTTGTACACACAGATGTTTTTGAATAAATAAGTGAAGTGTAGGTGTAAATATTTGCTTGTTAAAGTTGTATCTTTATCATTATGTGCTGTGTGAGCGGAAATGTTACCAAAAAATAGCAGAACACAGACGTCAAACAAACTGTTTGAAGTAATTTAAAGAAAGTGTTGCCGCTACATAGTTTGTACACCAGAGAGGACTAACAATTGAGAGGAAGTTGAGACAGTTTTCTTATCATTTTTTCAAGGTTTTCAATTTCCACTTTCAAGCCAGCATGAACAAAAAGTCTCCATAGTGCACTTTGTGATCATAATGGTTTAATCACCAAATATTTATTTTGTAATTTTTTTGCGTAGAATGCATTTATTAAACTCAAATATAGTGGTTATTGCCTTTTTTAGATTCCAGCATTGTTTTTGTCATTAACCACAGTTAATTCTTCAAAGGCATGTCACCCTGATGCTCTTCGTCTTTGCCTCCTTTCCCACAGTGAAGCCTGGTATTCGTTACAGAGAGTTGGGGAACATCATCCAGAAGCACGCCCAGGCCAACAGCTTCTCTGTGGTGCGGAGCTACTGCGGCCACGGCATCCACAGACTGTTCCACACTGCTCCCAATGTGCCACACTATGCCAGTGGGTAGTCACGTCCTTAAATCTGACAGTTGCTACTTTGAAATTACATTTCTGAATGTTCCCTCACAGCACAGCATGATCTCCGTATTTACTTGTTTCCCAGAAAACAAAGCAGTTGGAGTTATGAAGCCGGGCCATGTGTTTACCATTGAGCCCATGATATGTGAAGGTGAGTGGAACTGCCTTTGTTTGAATAATGTGAACAATAAAAAACAAATGTATTCAAGAGATAATAAAACAAGTTTTAAAAGACAATGAATAGTAAAAAAAAAATAGATGATGAGCTGAGAAGGTGTGTTTAAAGAGAATCAAATGGATAATTTATGTATAGTAGATGTTTCTCAGGTCGGAGAGGATCACTTAATTCTTTCTTTTTACCTCTAACACATAAATAACTTCATATGCAGATATGTGGTTTTCACAGGGAAGTGAATAAAACATTTATTTTCAACAATTGATCATTTTTCAAATCAAGCTGTTAAGAATGAAGACTTTGGCTGTCGACTGTTTCTCAGGATTAAACCATGTATCTTGCAGCAGGTCATCAAACACAGTATACGTCATGGGTGTCCACTGAGTCGATGCCAGACTCGGAGTGTTTGTTTTCACATCTCTCTTTAATTGATGGTGTGTGTGTGTGTGATATTTCAGGTGGCTGGCAAGATGAGACGTGGCCAGACGGCTGGACGGCGGTGACCAGAGACGGCAAGCGCTCGGCTCAGTTCGAACACACCCTGCTGGTGACGGAGACCGGCTGCGAGATCCTCACCCGCCGCCTGGAGGATAACGGACGCGCTCATTTCCTGAGCCAAATGTAGGCCGATCAGAACACACCAAGGGAAATGGACTTTGCGGACACAGACACACCCAGCACATCTGGGTCTCACACACAGACACTCACACATCTCAAACAAGAGGCACCCCTCCTAGAGCTCAGTGTAACTGTGGCTCCCATTGTTCTGTGCATTAAATATGGGTTCCTCAAACTAAATGGAAGTACTTGAATGTGTCTTATATCAAATGTGGATTGCTTTATTAGTGAAAACTGTCTCTTTAGAAGGAAATATGAGAGTATTTATGAGATCATGCTTTGGTTCTTTTCTGTCATCCTCTGCAAACTTGATCAGACGTCCTCTGAATTTACCAGAGAGATTGAGAAGAAACAGCAGCAGTAGAGTCCCAGGAAACAGGGTCAGCAAGTCGCACAAGCTCAATAAGTCAAAACTTATGAGTTTGAACAAAGCACGAGGCTGAAAACCCTACTTAGCATTTATAAGCAGCACACCATACATAATTTATAACACACTGTGTGGAGTTGTAAGCAGATGTAAGTATTTATTAATGTGTTCATCAACAACTACAACTCCTCCTGTGGGCATCCACAACAAGATGCTTGTGTTAAAACAGATAATGAATGAAAAGAAAAAAAGTCTCAATTATTGACAAATACTGTACATTAATGAACTGTCATTTAATTAGGTCAAGTGTTTCCACAAGTTCAGATCTCAGTCAAAAACTTGCAACAAGTTTGAGTAATTAAAGAAATGTTTTCAAATAGGTCTTAACAGACGTGCTGGAAAAGTTTGACGTTTTCGGGAATAGACTGCTTCTGCTTTCGTGCTGAAGTTTGATACTCTTATCTTTTTTGTTAAACAAGAGCCAGGAGATGGTTAGCCTAGATTAGCATACCGACAGGAAATAGGGGAGGCTGCTGGCTGCTCTGTCCAAACTTTAAAAAAATCATTAATCAGCAAGGTACATCATCGTGAAGTGAAAATAAACTGCAATCTGTTGTCTTACCAGTGCTCATGTGCACGTAACCTCTCGTGCAAACAGTTTGTCTTTTTAAACAAGTCACTCATATAAAATGTCACTTGTATCTGTGTTTTGGTGTCACATGCAGAAATGACAATTTATGCTTGTATTACAGTAAATTGATTCATTTTTCAACTTTGGTCTCGGGCACACTAGCAGTTTTCTCCATTTCCTACCTTATTGTGTGCTAGGCTAAGCTACGCTAGCCATCTCGGCCGTCAATATTTAAGGAACTGATATGAGTCCAACTTCAAACTTGTGCCAACGAAGCAAATGGATCCCAAAGTTGACCCATCTCTTAAAATAATGAACAAATTTGTATTTATTTTAATGGAAATAATCAGCTTATATGTTGCTTCCTGGCAGCCTTTTGGTCACAGCACCATGTCAACGTCATATCGACCTTTTTGAAGCAATTGTCCCATCCTGAATATGGTGATTGTTAGTGCACAAGTAGTTGAAGGCATCAGGCATATTTCCATGGAGATTTGTGACACAACCACAGTGTCTAGGCAGATTTCACAGAATAAGAATAAAACACAGTTGAGCTCAGACCTTCAAGTGTTGAACTTGTTTCTCTGGTTTCTTGTCTGTTGTTGTTTCTGAACAGCCCTGGTGTAGCAAATCGAGCCTTAACATGTGTATCTAGGAATTAAAAATGGTCACATGTGCCCCGACACATTAACTGATGTTTCGCCTAAAATCTCGAAAGTCACCATTTACCTTGATGTGGGGATTTTCTTCTGGTGTGAGCGGAATTCATTATTTCTACATTTTCAGAGGACTAATGTGATTGCATTCTCTGTTATCTTTGTATTTCTTCTAAAGGAGTAATAAATGACTCTTCTGTAGCTCTGTATGGGCGAGTTTGTCCTTGAATAGATTAATGATCTAAATTCCCAAGAGTGCTTTAATTTATTGGAAACAACCCCGTGGATGCCTGTCAGCCTTAATGTGGTTTTAACTCTGTGGAGGACAATGTTGGATTTGAACTCCTAATATACACTATTAGCTTGACTGTTCAGGTAAACAGTTAAGTCTCTGGAGTAACAGTGGATGTTTTCTATAGTTCCACAAACCAGACTGCATCGAAAACTTGGCCAACTATGAATTTAGTTTGCAGTGACTAATAAAAGATAATTTCATGCAGTAGAATCAAGTTGTTTTGAAACAAAGCCACTGGCCAGTTTCTGTGCACAATGAAACACTGAATCCTGAACAAGCACATTAAGGAACGCTGGTACAAACTTGACTGGTTGTAATTTCATCACCTCTGCAGCTCGCTTATCAACATGTTACATCTGACGATTTAAATCACACAAATCTCTAAAAGAGACAGTTGCTATTTATCAAAGGTTGTGTGCTGCTAACTACACAGCAGAATATTTTGAGTAATACAGTGAGCTGCTGCCACAATAATCGCCTTGTCTTGTATGAATACTGGATTTACTGTAGATTACCTCATTGTCAGATTCCAAATGTTTGTTATATATACTAATAATACAGCCTGAAAAATATAAAGCCTCAATTGATCATGTATGATGTCATATGAAAATAACACCATGTCATGCATTGTTCATTCATCATATGTGTCCAGACTGGAATCAAACCAGACACATTACAGTCATACTGCATATGTTGTTACCATTACTACTAAATGTTATCTGCTGTATATTTACATTAATGCAGAATATTCAATTTTCAAAAGCCATTCTCAGTCTACATCATATCAAGTACTGACATATATAATTATACGAATTATCATTATTAATAATAAAGAAGCATTTTCAGATTAGGAGACGTAACGATCTATCAGTACAACATATGAACAAGAATAGTTAAAATAAAACCAAGATAAAAATCTGGTTAAGAGGATAAGACACCAAACTACATATGTGACAAAGAGTGAGACCAAAGGTTAAATCTAAACAGATGTGTTTCCATTTGAGATTTTAACTGTTCAATACATCCCAGCTGGCGGATGCGAGGTGGCAGAGAGTTCCAGTGTCATGGACCAGAGAAGCTGAGCTTAAATGTGAGATGGAGAGAAGAGCAGCCGAGGAATAGAACAGGGCTGGAAGGGTTGTAGGGATGGAGAAAGTCCAACGGGTGTGGTGGGGAATTTTATAGTGTATTATTTGCTGGACTGGAAGCCGGTGAAGCTGGATGAGGAGTGGGAAGATGATCCTGACTGCAGAGTTTTGGATGGTTTGGAGTCATAACAGTCTGTTTAATCATCAGACCTTGTTGTGATTACAGTTGTATCATATTTTGAAATCATATAACTTGACCAAATAAATCTTGTGCGTGACAAATTACGTCATGAACACCTGAACGTTTTCTGCCATGTTTGTGGTAAAAAAAAAGAGCTTTTGAAACTAAAAGGCCCACAATCCTTTGGGCCATCCTTTTCTCTGTATTGTGCTTTCATCAGGCACAAGAAATAGAGGAGGGAAAAGTTCAGTTTTGTGTTTCCAGCGTAGAGCATGAACTGAGCTGTTGGGGAAACAGTTTTTACCTAATGAGGATTGGCATAGTGGAGTACAAGGCATTGTAGAGTCCTCTCAAGTCAGTTACACTTTGAAGTGAAAGTGCTTTCCCACAGACTGGAGACACTTTACAGTGACAAGTTTGTGTACCCGTTACGAACCAGACAAAAGACAGAAACCAGCCTTGCGCTCAAATCCTGCAGGGACAATAATCAAAGGAAGTTTTTAAGAAGGCTGGATTTCATCTGCAGTGTTTCCAACTTCCTTTATAACTACCTCGTCATCAGGCTTCTGTGTCTGCTGCTCAGACTCAGCAATCCTTATCGATTAACAACCTGCCAACATTGACGTCTGTTTGTGTTTGTATTTGTTATTCATTCAGTCTAGATCAAAGGATGTTTCCGAATATTTTTGAATAATCTTATTTTGGTTTCTGTTTCTCTCTCTCTCTCTCACAATGTTCTCTCTGTGTTTACACATGTGCTCCTTTTGGGGGGGGGGGGGGGGGGGGGGGGGGGGGTGATCAAAGAGGTGACTGTGCATTGTTCAGATAATACAGACTCAGGGAATAGTAGAAGAATATTTATTTGACTCAGCACAACAAACATGGACTTCCACCAAGCTTTCATTGCTCCTCTGCATCTAGAACTGGAGGACCACACGGATGCTGAAAGTGAGAAATGGGATTCAATTGTGAATATTTTTTAGCTTCAAAGATTATATTTACAATATTCACCACTACCAGGCCCACTACCTGCATTCAGTAGTTTATGAGTGTTGTGAATCCCCATTAAAGCTGTCTCTCAACATACAACCAGACGCACTAGTAAAGTGTGTACCATAGACAGAATATAAAGTTGGTTATAATGGCTGCCCATGGCATCAAATTGCTACAGAGGAAGTGATTGTACAAATGTTGATGCCATGACAGAGATCAGCACCCGTCACTCCCATACGGGGAAATCAAAATGATTTGATGGGTCAGATATTATTGCTGGTTTTGGCCCATGGGCTGCCAGTTGCCAAACACTGCTGTAGCTTATCTGAGGACGTAGAAGAAGACGTGTTGAACTCAGTTTGCAGACTGTTACAGCTGCCCCCGGCCCGACTGCAAGACACTGTTTGCCTGTTTATTCAAATTTGACTCTGCACCTCCTCGGGCCTTTAATAATACACATGCCACGTAAATGGTTTGTATTTATATAGAGCTGTTCCAGTCTTGACCACTCAAAGCGCTGCACAGAACAGTTTTTCATTCATACAGTGCATCTATTAGCAGCACTTTTTGTTCTATGAGGGGCAATTCAGGGTTCAGCATCTTGCCCAAGGACACTTCGGCATGCAGATGGGGAAGACTGGGGATTGAACTGCTGACCCTCAGCCACAGCCGCCACGTGTGAAACTGATAAGATGAACATTTCGAGAGATATATGGGTTCCACATACAGACATTTTTGGAATTAGTTGGTATAAGAGGATATTAAGGTGCAGCTGCGGAAATTGTGGTTTCACAGCAGTGTGAAACAGCAGTGACAAAAAATAAGTTCACATAAGTCATGTTTCCATCATCGCTTAGATTAGAGAGGAAATGTTCTCACTTTATAGACACGGGAACAATTTCACAGAAAGGAAACACATGCAGTGACATGAATGAGTGCCCACGCTGGCAGAAAGAAAACAAGGAAGAAACACACAAACACACACACACACACACACACACACAGGGAGTGTGACTGCATTTTCTGCTCAGGATGTCATTACACCACTAGATTTTTATTTTGAAATAAGTTACTGGCTACTTTTTCGATGTTGACAATCTCATATATAGGACCTTTTAAATACAGTACTGATACACGGTGCTTGTATTTGAATAAAAGCCTCTCAATATGTATGTCCTCAACAGAGTGCAGGGGTGATGATCTGTTGACTGTATTTAAAGATGGACGACGCGTCTCCACTTCCTCCCACTATCCAGAAATAAAGTTTCCTGCATGCAGATGCTGCCATCTTGTACATTTGAAGCTAGAGTCTGTGCGGTAGTGATGGGGGGATGGAGCTGGAGGAGCAACGTCCTGCAGTTATAAGCGTGAGACCAATCACAATTTAGTCTCGGCTGTCAAACGTGACATTTCAGCACGCTTTTTATAGCAATGAATAACTAACTAAAACTAAAGTTACCATAAGAGTTAAACACTTATACCTGTGCTTTGATTTCTTAATTTGGTCCATGTCCCATCTGCTAACAAGGAAGAGGTGAGCTGTATGGCCTGTACTGCAACCAGCCACCAGGTGGAGAGATAGTTCTCTTCATACAATCTATGGTCAGTTTAAACCCAGAGGGACACCAGAGCGTGGCACACATTAACACAAAAAAAAAACTTTGGTATGTATTTCAAATCGAGGCTCACCATTTCCCAGCATGCATGAGATCAAAACCATCAGTGATCTTCTCAAAAGGCAAAGTGTGAGTCACAAATTCATCCACTTTCAGCTTCTTGTTCATGTACTCGTCCACCAGTTTGGGAACACTGTCCACACTCTTGTATCCTAGAAAAAGAGTAAAAGGGCCTCAAGTGAACAAAACAGGACTGATACACAAACAGAGTGTTTGTCTTTTTATCTATGTAAAAAGCGAATAAGTTATCCTGTTGATAGACGTTACAGAACTGTTTCCACAAAGTGACGACCTGGGGGATATTTCCTCTGAACCTACACAACTTTGTGTAGTTTCAGAGTGTGTACGCTAGTCAGTGTAAACGTCTGTGTAGCAGCTTGGCCCCGAGCCAGACACTGAAAGTTTTTATTGTAGAGAATGAATGATGAGCTTGTTTTGTGCAGTAAGTGCTCATTGTGTGCTTGTGTATGAGAGCTGGGAGTAAAAATATGGAGTGGGTGAGTGGAATGGAGACCATTCATGCAGGGGACATGAACAAAAACAAACAAGAGTTTGGCCTCTTTGTTGTTTGTTGTTTCCCCATTCCCCTGTTAATGGTTGATTAGGATCAAATGAAACCTCATGAACCGTGAAACTTCATAACGTGAACCGGATTTCATGACAAACCATCTAATAATTGTAGAGACAACAAAACTTTCAATCTGCTTGTGGCGCTACATTGAAAGTCATGGGCTCATCAAAGTCTTTGTCATTGGTCCTCTGGGGACCATGAATATCTGTGGAAAATTTAACTGCAATGCATTTTACAGAGATGGTTCTATTCTATTCTCAAAGTGATGTTGGTCCGACACCATCAGGAGTATGAGGAGGAGCATTGTGTCTGAGGTCGCTCTCTATTCACTGTTTAGCACATTATATCTTTACCCTGCACCGTTACATGTAATATTCAAATGTGTGAAACGTTTACCCTCAAACATTCACACAATGAAACAACAAAGTTGTGAGAGTTAAAGTTGCGAGGAAAGGCACATGTCGGTGATGATGCAAAAATGATTAATGTGTTTGAAATCTCAACTTGCTGCTCGCTATGAACAACTGAGTGTTTCTTATTAGTTTCTCGAGCATAGTGAATGAGTGGAATAGTGTTTCTGCACACAGACAAATATTAATTTGAATGCGTTTCAATATATTTATCCAGGGGCGAATCCAGGGGCAGGGCCGGGGGGGGGGGGGGCTGACTGCAGCTGAAATCTGCAGATGAAGTGCCCCTGTCCCATCAGGGGGAAAAGTTACAATACTAACAACAAATTAAACAACAATTTAAGAATATTTATTTTACGAAGCATACACAGTGTAATCAGACGAGGATTTTTCTCCCAAAATATATTAAATGATGTGCGTTTAAATCCAAGCTAAAAGAGCACACAGTAAACAAGAAATGTATGTTGGACATATAATTGGTCCCTCTGTGTAAATTGTGGCCCCTTATTTAGAAAAATCCCTGTATTGATCTTGAATGAGCCGTCAGACTCTCTCCAGTAAGAATCATCCCCACAACAACAATGTAGTTACCTCCGAAGGCAGTGCCTTTCCAGGTGCGTCCAGTCACCAGCTGAAAGGGTCGGGTGGAGATCTCCTGACCGGCTGCTGCCACCCCGATGATGACGCTTGTGCCCCACCCTTTGTGGCAGGCCTCCAGAGCTGCCCTCTGCCACCAGGAAACAATGTGAGGACAATATAACCTCTGTCTGATCCAAACAGTGCCTGACCACACACTCAAACATTGTTCGGTTGTGTTTACTCTTTATGTCTTCTTTTTTAAAGGCCTGACATATTAGCAGGGGGATTAGGTTTGTATGATTGAGTATTAAGGACTTAATAAGTCCGAATATTATGAGGATAAAGTTGTCTTATATTACATTCATGACTCATGGTTATTCAGCATTCACAGATTGGTTATTAAGGTTCAGTAGTATGGGATTGTTATTTCCCTCCCTCACCATGATCGCCACATTGCCCACACATTCGAAGGAGTAGTCCACGCCTCCGTCCGTCATCTCCACCAGCACCTCTTGGATTGGCTTGCTGTGCTCCTTCGGGTTCACCGCGTCCGTGGCCCCGAACTCTCGAGCGGTGGGGAACTTGTCAGGGTTGAGATCTACGCCAATAATCCGAGCTGCCCCAGCTGCTTTACACCCCATGATGGCTGCGAGGCCCAGTGCCCCCAGGCCAAACACTGCACAGGTGGACCCAGCCTCCACCTGCAGGGGGAGAAACACATGAGAGGCAAATACAGGTCAGCTCATCTCTGTGGCTATGAGTGAGACAGTGCACAGCAGGGGGAAGAAATAATGATGCTGAAGAGAATATAAATGTACAGCCTCAAATTAAAGCTCCATAATGATTAGAAATAGAGCCAATACATTTAGACCGTGTTGTTTCTCCCCTGGCATCATGTCAATACTGTTATAATGCTAATAATCAATAAACAGCCACAGTATGTCCTCATTAAAAATCATCACAGAGGCTCTGTGAGGCTCTGCTGTGCTCTGACCTGCAGTAAATGCTAATGTGAAGAGGTCCAACGTGCTCCCAATGGCAGCGTTAACATGGTGATGTCGAACAGGAATAATGTTGATGTTCACCACGTGTGTAAGCATGTACGTCACTCTGAAGAGTGTTTGTTCCAAACTTCATGGCAACAACAGCTGCTGAGAGACTTCACTCAAAACCACAAATGTCAAACAGATGCGATGCAAAAGGAACCCCCCAGCGACCACTGTTTTCAGAAACATTTTCTCATCATGCATACAATATGATATTTGCCATATAATTAGTTTAATTTAATGAGCATACATAAATCTTGAGAACTGCCATTCGGATAATGAAAATTCAATACGGCTGCCTTGAATATAGCGTCGCCTAATCCATATCAGACTAAGGCTGTCCAAAATCACTCACTAATGATTATGTAGTCCACTATATTGTGAGTTTGCCATTATGTAATGCTGTCCAAATGTTGAGTGACATTTTTATACCCTGTATAGTACTCATGTATTCCAAAATGCAACATTAAAAGTAGTGTACAACAGATTGTCTGAGATTGAGCAATATATACCATCATGCATTGTGCTTGCAGAGGAGAGACAAGTGGAGGGAGGGCGGCAGGAACAGCCCGACCTGTCGTATGAATGCAAATACGAGCAGAGCAGAGCATCACAGCACAAACTGAGAAAAACTAGTTTAAATCTTTATTTAAAGATGATAATACTAACTGTAAAATAAATATTTAAAATTTTCCACCAGCTGGCTTTGTTGTTTTTGTGCGTCAAAATGTGCCATGTAGTGTGAAAGTGTTTTTCTTCTACTTACTGTATAGTTCATAGATGTCACTATACAGTAAAGTCGGGGCTAGTGAGTGAGTGGGTGATTTCAGACACAGCTTATGTCTACCCATCTAACCAGCTTGAATTTTGTAAATGATTTACACTATCCAAATGGCAGTTCCCAAAACCATGTATGGAACTCACGAATTATATACATATTCAACTAACTATTTCCTTAATATCATATTGTTATAATGCATTACTGATAAAAAAATAATTGATCTGGAAACAGTCTCTGCCAAAGCTTCTGTATTACAAATTTATGAAGGCTCAATATCCAATATCAACAAATTTGATGCTTTCATCCAAAAATGTTGTTGGAATTTTTAGTTAAGCTGCACCAATAAAAGGATTATTATTAAAACCAGTAGGACACATCATCTGGGAGATATTTTGCTTCAGGACGAAAGTGGTGGACTTACTGACTGACACTGTCATAAGAGTCACGCTACCAGAGTGGCTTAAATAATATACATCAATACTAGATACAATGCAACACTGAAAAAGGTTCACAGAGCTGAAGGAACCTGAGCTCCCACCAGAATCAACATAGCTCTTCTGCCTGACAGGCTTTGCTGAGAGGACAATCACATAAATACAAAAATAAACTTCTGCAAACTCAATTTAATTATGTATGCACCTAGTTTCATAAGGTTATAAATGATGTATCAACATTCCAGTTGCAGCGATGAATACTAGTAATTACTGTAGTCTCATATTCATTCTTCTGACATACATGGAGTTTAAAAAATGTATGATATGGGATCTAATGTTTGAGTGTGAGAGTGGGGAAAAAACTGTTTGAATAAAGATGACAACTGAAATAATCAATAAACAATGATAATAGGAAAAAGTCCTTTCTGACATGCCAATTATTGTTCATTATTCATTAGCTCTGCCAAGAAGGATATGTTTCCATCACTGTCTCTCTGTCTGTCAACAGGATTATGCAACCTGTGGGGTTTGAACCAGGAAAGAATACATTAACGTTTGCCTGATTTCTTTTCACTTTCTTCAACACTGTGAGATCTGGCTGAGCGCAGTTGTAGTCCTCATCTGATTTGATTTCTTGGGTTCTCTAGTGTCACATTTCCTAACACATCCCACAGCGACTATTATAGTGCCTGGTGACCAAAGCGCAGTGGTGTCAGGGGAGGAAAGCGGACTTGCCTTGGCGGTGTTTAAAGCGGCTCCATAACCGGTGGTGATGCCACAGCCCAGCAGACAAACCTTGTCCAGAGGGGCCTTGCGGTCCACTTTGGCCAGAGAGATCTCAGCCACCACAGTGTACTCAGAGAACGTGCTGCAGCCCATGAAGTGGAAGAGGCTCTTGCCTTTGCAGGAGAAACGAGTCGTCCCATCTGGCATCAAGCCTTTGCCCTGAGTGAGCCTAGAGAACAAGACATGGATACAACCGTTCAGAGGTGCTACACAGGCAAAGCCAGATTTTTGCTGTGGAGCTGCACCGAGGGAGGTATAACATTTACCTGACTTTTTGGCACAAGTTGGTTTTGGGATTTTTGCAGAACTTGCACTCTCCGCATTGTGGGACGTATAACGGTATGACTGTGTCCCCTAAAACACAAGCACATTGTTTTACAGGGGTCACATAGCTTCTTAATTATCATCTTCAAGGATTTATTACTTATTCTAAAAATAAATCATTTAGAATTTGGGGATCCATGGGAGCCTAGATTATATTTGAGCCAACAACAAGGCACTTTGCAAAGTAGGGTCAAGACCATACAATATTATAGAGAAACCAAACAGATCCTACAATGAGCAAACAATTTGGCAACTCTGCAGAGAAACAAAATCCTTTTATACAGGTAAAAAGCTCTAGAGCCTGAGTGAATGTGTGTTGTTGTGAGGGGAGAAAAGTGGGGGAGGAAGGGTTTTTAGTGTGATATAAGAGAAGAGAACCTGGTTGAAACTTGACGACTCCCTCTCCGACACTCTCCACGATACCGGCTCCCTCATGGCCCAGCACCACGGGGAAAACTCCCTCAGGGTCTGAGCCGCTCAGTGTGTAGGAGTCAGTGTGGCAGATCCCTGTGGCCACAACCTGAAATGACGGAGCAGCATCGGATCAACGCAGGATCATTTAAACTACAGACGTCGTTATTTGAGGATAAATATTTATATCAGCCGTGGACTACAGTGAAGTGATTTATAGGCGAACGTCGTCTATACAACTTTTAGATTTGATCACTCTGCCTTAAAATTCATCCCTAGTGACGCACATTAAACTCTTCATTGTGATACCCATAGGTCTTAATTTTTCTATCAAGCTGACTAATTTTCAATTCTATCAGAATAACTCTAACAACCACATGGACTTAATCACACCCATTCAACTAAATGGCTTTTACTTCAAGTCCCAGGAGTTTGCTCTGAACTTGGAGAATCTTCTCAAATTAAGTACAAGTCTACCCTCTGGACATTTTAGAAATTTGATCTTAAACCTTCCAACTTGTTCCAACAAGTTGCAATTGTTTTATTGAATGAGTATTTTTTATTTTATATATATTCTAATGTTTTGGAGATAGTTATTATGACTGTTATTTCACCAAAAACTGTGTTTGTTTTTTTCAAATTTTTGATAATCTTGTTCCTCTAATTTCCCTTATTTGTGTAAAATGTGAAAATGTTTATTGCTATACCCCTCTGTTGTTGTTTTTCCTTTTTTAACTCTTGTTTTTCTGCCTCAGGTCCAGTGTGTAAGATTTAGGTCAAAGGAAACTATCAGCAGATATTTAATGTAGAATAATCCTCATGATGTTTTCACTAGTCTGTTTCATCTAAATTGTATGAATTGTAGTTTTCTGTTTAAATAACAGCAAAGGACACTCCTACAACATCAATCTAGACTCTTACAACACATAGGAGGGAGGGTGCAAGGTGCACTGTAGGGTTGGAGAATAAACACAGAAAGTAATAAAGTAATTGATTGTAGATAATGATTGAAAAGTGGCTGTTAATCATATAAGTAGCTTATAAACAGTGTATATATAGCACACAGGTAGAGATAAAGAAGCTAATCTGAGATATATTGTTATCAGCGGTGTTTGGTGTGAAGGGTTTATTCCAACACTTTTATCTACTACACCCACCAATGCAGATTACGTTTTAATACTTATTAATAGGGCTACTTATTAATAAATGTGAGTGTAAACCCTGAGTCTTTACCTTGAGCCGAACCTCCCCAGCTTTAGGTGGCGCCACCTCCACCTCCTCCATCACGAGAGGTTTCCCAGCCTCCCATGCTACCGCAGCTCTGCACCGGATCACCTACAACACAACACAACATCTAAGGGCATCAGCTGGTCTGGTATCTGTCATCGCAACAAATCACTGCACACTTCGCCCACTCACTGCACCACAGGAAGTCGTCCAATTAAATGGATGAAGGAGGATAAAACACAGCTGGCTTCCTTTGGACGACAGACAAACAGGATATTGGACTGACTATCAGTTCTTCTACTCTGTTCTTTCCCACATTCTGACTATAACTGAACCTTACAGAACTTTCAGAGAGACTTTGACTTGTTGTGGAAATGTTGCAACGACACACAAACCTTTTCAATGGCATTGTCTTTGTGTGCAGATTGTGAAAGAGTGCAGCAGAGGGTCTGTTCAGATTCAGAGCCACCCTCCATGTCCGTCTACTGTAAACAATCCCTCTGCTCCATAAACATGACACTGAGCCGTGGAAATCCCGGAAGGGTTTTTTATGTTGACTGACTTGAATCTATTCCAACACTTACTGAAGTTCACTGAGCAGATATATGTGAGGAGAAGTCAACATGCTTACCTTCCCTGCAGTTGCCATGCTGTTTCATGAGCTGAGCCTCGCCCCCAGGCTGAGTTGTGGATCTTATCAGTGTGTGGACCAATCACAAAGCATGTCCGGATCTTTACACAATGTCCGTTTCCTTCCTTATATAAGATATGAGATTTCTTTCTCTATTGTTGCAAATTAAAATACAAGACTGTGTCACTTGGTTTGAAAGGTTGAAATTCTGGGATTTAAGATGTGGAAATACAGTTTAATTTAATAATTTATTTAAAGTAAAGTTTATCTGTAGCTTGTGATTTCAGAGTGTTTTAATAGTTATTACATTTTGTTATAATGCAGAACAGAAGAGAAGTATCTTAAGTTTTGCTCTTTATAATTGGATAAATACTAGAAACCATAAATACTAGAAAATGTGGAAAGGTAGGAGACCACACACATATATTCTGGAACTAGAGGAAATTCCATTTTGAAAAAGTATATTTCTTTAGATCCATAGTGGTTTTTGTTGGGAGCGTTAGCTAAAGACAAGTATAACATGAATCAAACATATTATGGATTATTTTTCTGACTGCCAAGAAAATGATAACTGTGAACTGGAAGGATGAAAAAAACCCACTATAAACCGGTGCAAAGGCTAAAACAAGTTTCCATAATGTAACAAATGACTCTAGTCTGCAAATAAATATTGAAGTTTTTATACAAAGATAGAACTGGATGAATTTATACCTGGATGCTGCTAATTGAGATGGGCTCCGTCAATGGCTGACATGTTTCAATGTAATGAACTGTGCTGTGGGGATCTCTCCTTGTGTTAACATTTGCTGATTTGACTATATACATATATATATGTGAGGGAGCAGCAAGCCAATTGACAGATGCAGAGCAGAGTGGACAGGACAGGTAATATAGTAAGTTACTGAATTCATAGAAAGCAACACAGTGGTCTTATGGTCACACCTATTGCACATCAAAGTTCCCGCTATGGTTTTACTTGCCTCTCGCTAGCACAGATTGGAAGTGAATGCGAGGCAAAGGTTCACATAGGTGTGACCAGGGCCCTCATGTGGAGAAATAGTCTACACTGCACCTATAAATCTACCACTGGCAGCTCTTTATCGGTTCAGTGACGTCATAGACCTCACATGGTTATTTTGTGAGGGATAAACTCATCCAGCAACAGCTTCTTGTTCAGGTGGGCTCAGGTACATCAACCTTACCAACTAGATAAAGAACTGTAGAATATAATTTAGTTTCCAGTGATTCATTTGTTTGTGATAGGATTCATATGAGTCTCACCTCTAATCAGAGAGTCCTTCCATGTGTCCAGAAGGCTTCTTAGACACTGTGAAGGATGAGGAGGTCCTGTTGGGGTCATAGTTATATAAATAAAATGATGCAGAGAATGGTGCAGACCAATCACATCCCTTTCTTTGCATCCTCCCTAATATTTTCACCGCATGAAGAATCCCTGGCTTAGAACACAGGTTATTATGTAATAGTTACATGAATGTATTGACCAGATGAAAACAAATCTCAGAGAGTAGTCCACTCCCCCATCATCTCAGCCACAACTTGACTGATAGTGTTATTATGATCCCTGTTGTTCCCAGAGTCGTGCCGAACACCTTGGCCTCCTCAAACTTCACTGAATCAATGTCAGTTGTTAAAATTCTCTTGGCTCCTGCAGCCTTGCAGCCGATGGCTTCAGCCAAACACAACACACGCGGAGCCTGATTCCACATAAAGATTTTGTGTTTAGTCAGTGTGGCTCTTAAGGTTTGAGGGTTAAAGAACGAGGATTTTCCTTTCAGAGCAGGAAGCATAACAGAAACGATCTTTCCTTTGTTTTCTATTCTGTTGTTTCAATCTTATACATGTATCAAAAATGAAACTTGCACAGCAGAGCAGTATTAACTGTCTCCGTATATAGTGCAAATCCCACAGATGAGGAGACAGCGTGTGCCCAGGGTCTGTGTATGAAGTACAGAGAATGGAATATAGTATTACCCGACAGGCTTCAAAGTGTTGTTTTTACATTTCAGTCAGACAAATCACGTTCAAACGTTTATTGCCGCAGTAGAACATAGTTTGTGTTTGGCGTCTAGGCTCCGACTTAATCACTCCCCCGATATGATTACACAGATATGATGGGAGTGACATACAGATAGTTGTAACCCCTCCGTCGGAGCCTACAGGTGGCTGCTGGGGTGTTGGAGGGGCTGAAGCAACTGGCAGCAAAATTGACGCAGCAGTGCGAGCAGAGGGGTTGATGGGAAATTTCTCTCTGCTTAAATAGGCCGCCTAATAAGGTGGGTGTGTATAATAGATGATTGTGGAGAATGGGGTGTGTCGGGTGATTGGAGCAGCGCAGCTCCAGTTGGCTGCCTGAACTAGCTCGCAGGGTGTCTGCAGGATTACTGAAAACCTGCTGAACTGATTTTTTTAAATTCTTTTTGTGGCGGGTTGGTGCATGACCCATTACATTTAGGAGCAGAGGTGGATAGATGGCAGAATTGGCAAAAACAGCCCCCTTGTTTACAGATGGTTCAATAGAACGTACTATAAATCAGTTGTACCTGTTGTTCCTTAAGGCTATTGCAGTTCATTACTTTCCTTGATTACAGTATTATTCCCTCTTGTTTGAATGTAAGTGACACTGAAGGATTTACCTTATTCATTCATAGGCTGTGTGTTGGCTATTTCAGAGGTCTGTTAAGCATCTGACACAATATTCAGACCTTAGTTCACAACTGTTTAGAATAAAATATTTTGAATTCAGCTCAATATAAAGCATTACAGCAACAAATTGAACGTTGGGCTTTTACTTTTAAGACAACTTGGTGATTCAGTGAATGTTGCTGCCATGAAGGAGATCAGCACCATGGACACCCATGAATGTCTGTGTTAGTCCCTGAAATTCAAATAATCAAATTATCTAAATGATCTGGTGGGACCGATATGAGCATTAATATTATTATTATGTTAATATTGACCGCAAGCCAACCACTGCTGTAGTGTATCCAAGGAGAAGACAACTCGGTCCAGAGACAGAGGCAGTGTGCCTGCCCTCAGACGGATACAGAGCACCGGTCACCTAAATTTAAATGAATTCCTTAATAAAACTATTAATATTGAAGGTATTGTATGTCCAATTCACACCACACTCAGCACTGCTCTTCCTCAGGCACATACCAAGCACAAGTGTGGAGTTGATTAGATGAATGGCTCGCTAGATAAACGTTTCACATACAGACAGACATTTAGAGCGGCCTACCAAATCCATTATCATATCAGGTGCCCAATGGATTTGTATTGCATATTCTGTGTTACACATTCTATCTCTAACAACATGTTGACAGCTCTGGTTTGGATTTCTCTGATGCAGTGCCTCCTCAAGAGTTATTTGGCCAACATGAACTTTATTTCCATATTACAAATGTATGTAGGATTAGCAACCATCAACTGTGTAAAAATGTAAAAAAGAACATGAGATATTTCTCATTGAGAGGCAGCTGGGAAAAGAGACAGAGAGAGTAAGCTGTCCTCAACCTGAGTTATTACATAACAGTTACATATGTTATTGCAGTAAAGGTAAAAAAAGTTTACGTAAATATCTATAAATTGATATGGACATAGTAAAATATTGCACATGAAGGCAGTGATACACCTAGTTACATTGCTTTTTGATGTTTTGATGGATTCTTTCCTATTTGTAGTGTGTATGTGCATAAATTCAGTGTATCAAAAATGTTGGCGATGCAGATATGTTGCATAAATAAAAACAACTGAAAACACACACACCTGTTTTATCAAGTGCGCACAAGCACATTATATTTACCTCAACCAGCTGAGGCCAGTTTTTGCTGAGAGGGGACTGAAGCTGCAGGGCAGGTATTAGGAGGAAACCGCAGTAGCTCCTCGACTGTATGATACCCTTTTGACCCAAGATTTATTGCTGCAGTATAAAACAGTTTGGCAAACACTGAAATTGGCAAGGACTGCAGCCATGTTATGAGCTCCCAGTTACCCAGATGAAGATGTGGAGGCTGTGTGGAAAAAACCAGCTGCAATCTAGCCACCATGCATGTTCCAGTCATCAGCAGCATAAGCTACACTTTCTAATAGCTACTGAGATTTACTGACTTATTGAAATGGAAGTTGGACAGGCAGGTCAACAAATTGGGGAAAAAAGCATATTTGCTTTCTTGCCTAGTTAGATGAGCAGATTGATGCAATGTTTGTTCTGTTGGTCTTCAGTCCGATAGTATTAAAGCAAAAATTTGAACGACTGTCTCTCAATAGTTTACCATAAAAATGTTCACAATCCACCATCCATGCTGCACATGGCCCATGAGACAGTAGGTCCCACAATTCCTAAATACAAAGTGAGCCTAGGATGTGCTAGCACCAAGCCAAGAGTCATTTCTACCCAAAACAGGTGGTGAAACCTCAGAGGGAGAACGTGTGAAGGAGCCTTGTGGCTGCTACAGAACTGTAAGAACCAGACAAAGTCAAATTGTTCAAAGCCTCCTTGGACATCTGAATATCCTGGTTAGTAACTGAAACTCCTCAGGCATTTGGCGAGCGGCTTCAGGAAAAAAAATTAAACAAAATAAACTGAACAAACAGTACTTGCTGAAGTTGTTCATCCTTATGTATGAGTCATAATGAGCTGTTTGTGTGAGGTGCCTCTGCTAGTCTCTGAAATAATGAGAGAGAAGTTTGATAAAATCAAATAATGAATACTTACTATGTTGGAGTGGGAACTAGATAGTTGAAATGGAGAGCTGGATTGAATGCCACATTATGGTATGGGTAATACTAACACAATATAAAATGATGAATACTGTCAATATCAGGATATTGTAAACATTTACAAATATCAAAAAGTTCCTAATTCAAATTACAAAGTAAATACATATAGGTCATTTCAACCCATGTCAGTAATTTGGATGTTGAAATACAAAACCTATTTTTGTACAGAAAGTAAGTAAGGAAAAATATAACTGATGAATTGTGGGCTTTTTAATATCGACCTGGTATATTAAACAATAATATAAAACAGGAAATTAATATGGCTTATTTTTGAGCCACGTTATTAGAAGGATAGTGATACAAATTTTTTTTTTTTACAGAAATGGAATTCTGAATCACAAAACTTATTGCAAATAGAAAACAAAAGCTAAATTGCTTCACTTTTAATACGTGTTGTTGATCAAAAGGGTTCCATCAGTTTGGTTTCAGAACATTCACACGTGTCCGGATGCTGTGGAGAAAAACAAAACCGACATTTGTCAAATGTTCATCTGTGTGGCTTGCTCGTAAACCCCAGAGGAAAGTATAAACCTACCATTTGCCCTGCTTCATCAGTTCAATGGCGTCATTGATCTGGTCCAAGGTCATGCTGTGAGTGATAAACTCATCCAGCTTCAGCTTCTTGTTCAAGTAGGCTTTAACCATCTCAGGCACAGCATCCTTACTCTTAAATCCTGAGCCACAGAGAACACACACTTAATACATTAAATACCAATCCAGTCATATCTTAAAAGTCCAGTGTGTAGGATCTATTTAAGGAAACACAATTAAATGTCCATAATCATGTATCATGTAACAATCAGTCTGTTTTAATCACCTTACCCTTCATCTATATCGGAATTCAGTCTTGTTAACACATTCCACCATGTTGTGCTGCCTTGTTACTACAGTAGCTCAGAATGGACAAAATAATTTGCTCTGGAGAGGGGCTTTTGTGTTTTCAGAGTAGGGTCCAGCTGCAGCCGCAACACAAACGTGAAGGAAGTTGAACGACAAATATGATTCATGGACTGGGTTGAGAAGAGATGACGAATATATTCAATTGATAGATATGAATAATGAACAACTACTATTTTTTTAAATATGTATATACAATTTGTGTTCTGCACAGTTCAGTTAAAGTTCATCTTGTGCATTTTAAAAGCAATGCTTTCTAAACAGGTATCCTAATGCCAATCAAGCTAACAATGAAGCATGTACATGTTTTTTTCTAGTTATGGTAGGCAACAATGAAATATTTAATCTACTATGATGTACAGTTATACATGAGTTTTTCTTTTTACTAATTAAATGTATAACCTACATTTGGATGTTGATGATTATACAATATATTTTTAATATTTGGGAAAATGCAATCAATGACTTTTTTCCTAATTTCTTTTTACTAATTGCTCGAAATAAAAAAATGTAATTGTTTCACTGAGCCTCTCTCCTCAGCTCACGTTAATATCAAGAAGGTGGTCCTTACTATTTTTAGAAAATGACATTTAAAGTAGTGTTTTAATTAAAGTGGATGGTCATGTCTGACTGAGATGGGTCTCACCTCCAAACAGAGAACCCTTCCAAGTGCGTCCGGCGATAAGCTGAATGGGTCGGAAAGCAATGTCATGCTTGTCTGTCCAGCCAACCAGCACACTGACACCCCAGCCTTTCACACAAGACTCCAAAGCACTGCGCTGGATGGAGAAACAGCACAAAGTCAGAGGGCAAGTATCCATGGGGGCTCAAATCCCCAGAGTAGAGATGCTGTCAAAATATGGGCTTTCATAAAACTTTAACTTTTTAATGCTTGAGTTAAAGTTCTTGAGAAATACTACAGATCTTCATCTCGGTGCCTCACCATGACTGCCACATTCCCAACGCATTCCAGAGAGAAGTCCACTCCTCCATCAGTCATCTCAGCCAGAACTTGGCTGATAGGTTTATCTTGATCGTTGGGGTTCAGGAAGTCAGTCGCACCGAACACTTTGGCCTTCTCAAACTTCTCTGGATTGATGTCAACAGCAAAGATCCTCTTGGCTCCAGCAGCTTTGCAGCCCATGACTGCAGCCAACCCCACAGCTCCCAGGCCAAACACAGCACATGTGGAGCCTGGTTCCACCTGAAGTGTCAAAAAGTCTGGTAAACATGGTTCTTTAAACAGCACTTCCTCATATTCCATACAATAATTAACACCAGTTAGCCCTGAATACAGTGGAGCCACAGATAGTTTAATCCATTTCATATGTCTTTTGTAGTAGTTTGACGGATTTCATTACCATGTTGGACTGTAAAACATACACACACCTTAGCAGTATTAACTGCTGCTCCAAATCCTGTGCAGACTCCACATCCAAGGAGCCAGACTTTGTCCAGAGGGGCAGCAGGGTCGATCTTAGCCACAGCAATCTGCTTCACCACAGTGTACTCTGAGAAGGTGCTTATTCCCACAAACTGCAGAATCTTCTGCCCCTGACATGTAAACCTGGAGTTTTTTATTGCCATCACATCATGACGATCAGCAGCCCTGTACAGAATTGCAATATGGCAAAAAAAAAAGAAAAAGACATGTTCTGTCATCAGATAGCACCGTATGTTGTGCCAACATAATTTGAGAGTGAAAACATGATTTGTGTTAGAAGGTCATTATATTTTTAGTTTCTATTATTCTGTTTGCAAAGATAAGCTCACCATCCACGAGCACACCGGTTGGTCTTGGGACTCTTACAGAAGTGACATTCTCTACACTGGGATATGTATAGAGGAATCACCTTGTCTCCTGAAATAATAATACATTTTGTGTAATACAGTATTATTGCCAACAAGTAAAAGGCAGATGTGAAGCTAAAAACAAAATACACCACTGTCACAAGTGTGGCCAATTTTTCTTTGACACCCTGCTTTCTTTGTGCCACAGTGGATCAACAAATTCATTTCTGAGATGTCCGAAAATTTCATCTGCTTAGTTAGAAGTTGACTCCCCAATCTCAGCTCCTTTTTTTTCTCACTGCGTCTGCGAAAATGTCAAAGCACATCAGTAGGAAATGTGGTGAAGTTTAATTTATCCACTTAACGTAACAAGGTGGGTTTTTCATATCATAGGATAGAACACACAATTTCTACCCCCAAGCCTTATTTCAGCAATCTAACCAAAGATAAGACATGAAAACCACAACAGCAAAAAAACCCATCTTATTTCTGGTGTTTATAACTCATCGTCGTAGCACTCTTAATGATTTGATCTAGGTATTGCTACAGCTACTTCTCCAACAGGGAACGAAACCTGAGTTAGTGGACAATTGAAAATTGAGAATGAATGCTTTAACTGACCTGACTGGAATTCAGTCACTCCAGACCCTACACTCTCAACAATGCCAGCTGCCTCATGTCCAAGGACGACTGGGAAGCCATCTTTATTCATGCTCTCAAACAGGTGGTAAAGGTCTGAACGACACACCCCAGTTGCCAGAATCTGCACAAAAGAAAATATTCAAAATATGAAAATATGCCAGAAAGGTATTGTTTGTTCTTTGTAGATGCACTGGCAGTCGAGTTCTATCCTGAATACAGAGAGGGTGGGATCGTAGACCGCGTTTAGACCTGGTATTGACAGAAGTAGGGAGATCGTATGGGATATGCTCTTTTAGCGGTGTGAAAAAAACCCCAAAACATCCCATTCACAATGAAGAATGGAGAACCACCTTCTCCGCTGCCATCCTCTGACAGTTTCCACCCACACATGTAAACAATGGACAAATCTGTATGGTGTGATTTGCTTAAAAAAACAATTTAATCTTCTTGATCAGAAATGATGTGTCTTTTTTTAGTCTAGTGCATCTTCTAAACCTGCCTGTTCTCTTGGTCTGTGTTGGTGCTCAGGAGCGACTTCAGAATTATTGGTGAGGTCAACAGACCTACACATACTGCAACTTTTGTATTGTTTGTGTCCTGAAAGTTGTGTGCAATGAAGATGTTTTTCATAAAATCTATCAGAATTGTCTTTATCACTGTTCACGTGTGTGGTTTATATAAGTTTGAATTATATATTTCAATGATATTATTCCTGATGGGGCAGTTTTGACTCGCTCACTGCTGTAGGTTATCAGAGGACGTAGAAGGAGACATGTTCAAGTCGGTCCACACGGTAACTCTAAACTCACCTTGATGCGGACCTCGTCGGCCTGGGGTGGGGCTACCTCTATCTCCTCAATCACCAAAGGCTTGTTGGGCTCCCAGGCCACTGCTGCCTTGCACCTGATGACCTAGAGGACCGTGACCCGACAAGAAATACCCAGCATGAAACGTCACACTCCTGCATGCTGCCCCAGGTAAACTACACTTGGATGGGTTTCTGAAAAAGTGCTATAAGGCAATTTCCAAAAAAACCCTCAAGCTTCTAACCCAAAATTTTATACATTTCAAGTGTCTTTGCATTTTATTTTGTCAATGTTGAGCTGAACAGTGGATACAATGTAACTCTGTGTGATTTCAGGTCAAACTGTCACCTGAAGGTGTCACTGTTTTATATTTTACATTTGAGTCTGCCATGGTGATTTATTTACAAGCATTTTAAAGACCGACTTATCAGAGAAATGTGAAAGCATCATGACCAACTAAAAATACATTTTTACACTGTGTGACGACTGTGCTTCTGAATGATCACACACAGAGATAAAATGCACCAAAGTTTGAAAACATAATGGTCACTTAAAAATGACATAATATTCCATAAAATATATATGAATGTAAGGTTTGTTGCATTGTTTTCTTATGTTTGTTTTCTTGCCTGACTTGACAATGCTGTGAAAAATTCATAAACACATCACAGCTGAACATCAAAGTTCCATAGAGAATAATGTTCCTACCTTGCCAGCTGTGGCCATTTCTGCAGCAAAGAGAGAGAGAAGTTGATGAAGAGTAAAGAGAAGTGCAGCCCTGCAAGAGAGACACACTATACTGGAATGAAAGCTTTTATTAAAGCTGCGGTGAAGAGCAGTTATGTAAACTTTCAGATGGGCTGGGACTTTGAATGTTGCTGATTCATTGTCAACATCTTTCAAGACAAATAAGTTCCAGCATAATAAGAATTCCTTACACCAAGATCTGGACACCAGATGAGAAGAGGCGAGAGAACAAAAACTTCTGCAGATCAGAACTGTATCAATCATGCAGATCCAGCATTTTCAACCTGAAATGTTTTCTGTTTTTCTGTTTTCTAAATCATTAGATTTTAAAAATAGTGACAACATATAACAACAGCTTAGCTAAGTATGAAACAATCATTCTGGAGAGAGTTTAACTCATAGTTGTAATTAAAGTAAAATAGTCTGATGAACTTTTACTCAAATGTTTTAAAAGAATACTGCAAACCAAAACCTTTCCCTTTGAAACAGGCCATTTCAAAATACAATGACCCGCCTACAGTGTTTAGGGGATTGTATTAGAGATGGAAGGGTGCATATGTTTTTTATTTGCTTTGCCTCAAAGTTACGACCCTAGCTCGTAGAGGGAAAGGGAAGTATGTAAACCAGTTGGAATTAGTAGTTGAAATTAAAGTTGTTTTTTAACATATAAGGTTTCAAACTATAGAAATGAGGCAAACGGAAACAAAAGCCAGCAAGTGTTGCTCAAACAAACATATAAATATAACCGATAGAGGACTCTAGCCTAGAGCCTAGAGCTGAGGATGCTTATAAAAAAAAAACAAATGCAAAAATAATCTCGACTAATAAACACTAAACCCTGTTATCAAAACACAAAGTGAGCAGCACCATGGAAACTAGTGAGAATTTACAGAAACACACTAAGTTTAACAGTCATACAATGAATTCACATCTGATGCCTGTAAAGACAAAACCAAGAACTAGTCAATAAGGACATTGGAACAATGATCTGTGACATGCTGCTAATCAACCACCCAAGTGAAGCATCAGCTGGAGCTTATATAGGGCAGATACTCTCTGGTGATTGGTTCGGCGTTATGGTGATCCGCCAATCAGAAAGAGGGAGATGAAACGCCGGTGTCGCTGAGTGAAGGCAGGCCACGCCTCCACCTGTTGGGCCCAATCCTGCACTGCACAGCCTACTTAACATAAATACACACAGAAGTGATATATGCCAAGGGGATAAACTGGCTCTCAATCAAAAAGAAACTACACAAATGTGTCTAAATAAAGATAAGAAAAGGCACATAAATCATTTTCAGAAATGTATATTCATATAATATTATGTGTCTGTTTTTCCAGACACCAGGGAGTTGTGTATTTGTCTGTTTTACGCAGGATTATGCAGAAACTACTCAAATGAACTCAACATACATGAACTTTCGTGGAGGGGTGGAAATCTGAAGTGACCAAGGTTACCTGACCCAATGTTTAAATATAAATAGTTATTACTTTTTTTGTAGGTAATGATCCTTACAAATGCAAATGTGTTGAGTTTTGAAATGTGTGGCTGGCAGATAGTCTGTTCCTTACAGCAAACATTTACAAAACCAAAAGTCATGGGTCATTTTTGATACACAAATTCTTTTTATTCAAAATGCAAGCAAAGAAAAATGGAAAATAAGAAGTTGTGATGATCTAAAACCAGTGATCAAGAAATCCATGGAATACTGAAACATGAAATTCATTAATTGCAAAGAAAACAAAAAACTAATTTCTCACTTTTGATCTTCGTTGTGTATCAAAGGGGTAAACATTTTTTGGTGCCCCAGTGGTGTCGTCACGGAGAAAAACTCACAACTGTCCGGATGCTGTGGAGCAAAATCCAAAAAGATACTTGTTAAATTTTCATTTGTATGACTTGCAAGTAAACCATGAATATAGAGGAAAGTATAAACCTACCATTTGCCATGCTTCATCAGTTCAATGGCGTCATTGATCTGCTCCAAGGTCATCTTGTGAGTGATAAACTCATCCAGCTTCACCTTTTTGTCCAAGTAGGCTTTAACCATCTCAGGCACACCATCCTTACTCTTAAATCCTGCACCACAGAGAACACACACTTAATTTATTAAGAACCAAAAGAGTCAATCTACAATCTATGAACAGGAACTGAAAATAATGTAAATACATGTTTTCATTACTGTATAATCACCTGGAACTAATAATCTGTTTTTGTCACTTTATGATGACATTCTTATACGTACATTATAAGTGGGTCCTATGTCCGCTGTGCTGCACAGTTGCCCACGCTAGCCAAAGGCTCTAGAGAGGGCCTTTTGGGTTTTTTACGTTACTGAGGACAACCATAGGCTCATCTACTTACACACTTGAAAGGGGAGTGAGAAGTGGGGTGTATCAAGTTGTCTGCAATCTGCAATTTCTCACAACTGGCTGCTAACAACAACCACATTACGAGGCAAATCTTTGCTTCTAATAAAAATAGCTTCTAAATAGCTCCAGTGTGTTTGTGCTCAGAGCAGACCAGTGGTTTTTAATCCATGCTGTCCTCTGGTTTAAAATGGAGACGACAAACTCCAAACTCTCTTCATATGTGGGGTTGTGTGCTAGTTATCAGCTGCGTATCCAGATACTGTTCTAGAAATCACTGATAGCTTACTCATGTCCTCTTCTGCTACCTGTGCTCGGAAAGAAATTACAAATCAAAACTATTGTGACTAAAAACGTTGTTTTAACACACGGTGTATTGAGCCCAGGTTTGCCAGATGGGAAATGTTCATTGTCACAAGCACGATTGGCTGAAAATACGTGATGTGAGAAGAGATGCGTAAATACAGACGTAATACTTATTTTACTATCCAGACTGCAACTGATGATACGAAGTTTCACAAAATTATCGTATTATCGTATGCAACACCTCGGCTCACGAATTTTCTTCCTCCTTTCTACTGCACAGATGCACAAGTTTTATTAGAAGGCACATCCGCCAAGAAGTGACTCACTTCTTTAAAAGGCATTAGGAGCTACAACAGCTGTCATCAATAAATACAAGAACGGCCTTTGGTTGCCAGTTGGCAAGAAAAGAATGCTGGCCTTACCTGAAACCTGAATGAACTCCCTAACTTTCCATTGTTGCTCTATTTGTTCCTTTCAGTGTTAACAACAGATGGAAACTTATGATGAGAATTATTTATTTTCCTTCTTGATCTTAACTAATATTTGCTCTTTGCATCGATTCATCTTATGAATTTATATCTCTTTTCATGTACTCTCTCCAAAGCTCACGTGAGGTAAGGACCACCTTCTTGTTACTGACAACTTTTAGAAAATGACATTTAAAGTAGTGTTTTAATTAAAGTGGATGGTCATGTCTGACTGAGATGGGTCTCACCTCCAAACAGAGAACCCTTCCAAGTGCGTCCGGCGATTAGCTGAATGGGTCGGAAAGCAACGTCATACATGTCCGTCCAGCCAACCAGCACACTGACACCCCAGCCTTTCACACAAGACTCCAAAGCACTGCGCTGGATGGAGAAACAGCACAAAGTCAGAGGGCAAGTATCCATGGGGGCTCAAATCCCCAGAGTAGAGATGCTGTCAAAATATGAGCTTTCGAAAAACTTTAACTTTTTAATGCTTGAGTTAAAGTTCTTGAGAAGTACTACAGATCTACTTCATCTCTGTGCCTCACCATGACTGCCACATTCCCAACGCATTCCAGAGAGAAGTCCACTCCTCCATCAGTCATCTCAGCCAGAACTTGGCTGATAGGTTTATCTTGATCGTTGGGGTTCAGGAAGTCAGTCGCACCGAACACTTTGGCCTTCTCAAACTTCTCTGGATTGATGTCAACAGCAAAAATCTTCTTGGCTCCAGCAGCTTTGCAGCCCATGACTGCAGCCAACCCCACAGCTCCCAGGCCAAACACAGCACATGTGGAGCCTGGTTCCACCTGAAGTGTCAAAAAGTCTGGTAAACATGGTTCTTTAAACAGCACTTTCTCATATTCCATATAACACCAGTTAGCCCTGAATACAGTGGAGCCACATTTCATATGTCTTGAGCTAGTGAGGATTTCATGTCCATTGTTGGATTGTAAAAAAGTCTGCCTTTAACACATGCACAACGCAGGGGGAGGTTTTCTGCACAGACGCGTTTACAACACCATCAGATCCTCGAAATTATTAAGGCAAGTGGTGGAGCTGCTGGGTGCAGCAGACAGAGGAAGGAAGTGATGTGTTAACTCTGCTGTGGGATCACGTGGTTTTCATTACCACGGACAGACACTGGTAACAGCTCTTATCGCCACAAACTACATCCTCTGTGTTTTCTATTCACACATGCAGGATCTGCGGAGTTCAGTTCATGTCTGATAGCAGCAGTAGCGATAGACACACACCTTAGCAGTATTAACTGCTGCTCCAAACCCTGTGCAGACTCCACATCCAAGGAGACAGACTTTCTCCAGAGGGGCAGCAGGGTCGATCTTAGCCACAGCCATCTGCTTCACCACAGTGTACTCTGAGAAGGTGCTGGTTCCCATAAACTGCAGAATCTTCTGCCCCTTACAGGTTAACCTGGAGTCTTTCATTGCCATCACATCATGATGACCATTAGCCCTGAACAGAGAAATGATTCATTATTTAGATGTGGATACAATCACAGACCAAATTTGCACAAATATCTGCAAAGGAAAGCTAAATGCAAACAAATTAAATGTATTTTTCGTTTCTGTCATGTAACAATAACCCGTAGCTCAAATTTTTGTATCAGCTGAGCGGGGGAGCATTGCTCAGGCAGCTCATGGCAGTTAAAAAGAAAAGTGAGCAGGCGGAGCAGAGAGTTTGTAAATTAAAGTGTAATGACTTGATCTGTGTTTAATTAAGTTTTGAGAAAAATCCACAATGTGTTGACTGATTATTTTGTACTCTCTCATCAATAACATTCTATTGAGGGGTATGAAAAATACAACAGATAAGCTCACCATCCATTTTCACACTGGTTGGTCTTGGGACTCTTACAAAAGCGACACTCTCTACACTGGGATATGAACAGAGGAATCACCTTGTCACCTGGAGTTCACAAAACGTGAATTTTAGGTCAATTCACAAAATTACATAATCATATTGCCGCCACTGTGGAAAAAGAAAAAAAAGCAGATTAGTAGCACTTTATTGCATCATCAGAACATATCAAATTACAAATATATCAAAATGAGGTATCTTATAACGTGAAAAATTACAACCAGACACTGATACGTTTTTTATTTTTCTGCCATGGCAGCTTCCTCCATATGAAATAACAATTGAACTGTGAAAAGGTTTGTTTTCTTATAATGGGCATAACGGCACAAATTGAGGGGTGCAGAGAAGTATTTTTGTACCCTAACCTGGAATTTAGTACCACCTTGCTTTCCAATGCCTTTTTTGGAGTTTACCATTGGCTGTTGGATTGAGGCAGAAATCTGTAACAAACAAAACTTAAAAATTTTGATCAGTTCTTCATAAATTTACCATTTCTTGGATTTTTGAAGAACTAAATATAACCGCCAGTGGTAAAAAGCTAATGTGAAGATTGTATGAATTGCCCTCCAGGGACAAATCAGTTGTTTTGAATTGAATTAAACTAATTCCACCACTGTCACATGACTTCAGCATCACCACCACTTACAAATTGAGAATGCATGCTTTGACTGACCTGGCTGGAATTCAGTCACACCTGGCCCAACGCTCTCGACAAAACCCGCTCCCTCATGGCCAAGGACAATTGGGAAGCCATCTTTATTCATGCCCTCAAACATGTGGTAAAGGTCCGTGTGGCACACCCCAGTTGCCAAGATCTGCACAAATAGAAGATATTCACAAAATGGGCAATTGAAATATAATCAAACAGTTATTCTGAAGGATTTTGAAGGTGGTGTCTCTTCAAAAACACACATACAAACGTAAAAGTGTGCAGAATGGATTAAACTTTATCTACATTGCCTCCAGGGTCAAGAAGCATATATTTGTGCATTATTTGAAAAAAAGAAGTGAATGTTTCTCACCTTGATGCGGACCTCGTCGGCCTGGGGTGGGGCTACCTCTATGTCCTCAATCACCAACGGCTTGTTGGGCTCCCAGGCCACTGCTGCCTTGCACCTGATGACCTAGAGGACAGTGACCCCACAAGAAATACCCAGCATGAAACGTCACACTCCTGCATGCTGCCCCAGGTAAACTACACTTGGATGGGTTTCTGGAAAAGTGCTATAAGGCAATTTCCAAAAAAGCTTTTAACCCAAAATTTTATAAATTTCAAGTGTGTTTGTATTTTATTTTGTCAATGTTAAGTTGAACAGTGGATAAAATGTAACTCTGTGTGATTTCAGGTCAAACTGTCACCTGAAGGTGTCACTGTTTTATATCACTAAGCATTTTTTATGTTAGGTTATCACTGTAGGGAGCAAAAAATTCTTGTTCTTGAACCTTTGTCAGTCTACACCCCCATTCATGCGTGCCAATATCAACAGCTGTGTGAACATGTCAGGATAGTTTCAGACTGTGTGCCAAGTCAAATCTGGACAAGAAATATAACTGATGCAGAGGGGACAGAAATAACTGATTTCACTATTATAAATGAATTATAGCAGTGAAAATAATCATTCTAAGCTAATAATTCACAAATCTTCAAAAAGAATAACATTAAAACTCTGCAGAGGAGGGCACTGCAACTGTTTACACCCATGCACACGTTGGCAACTGAATTATCACACACACACAGATCAAATGCATTCAAGTTTGAAACGATCTCTGTAAAATTACATTATATTCGGGTAAAATGTTTTAATGTGAGTTCTGTTGCATTGTTTTCTAATATGTGTGATCTTACCTGCCTGACTTGACAATATTGTGAAAAATTCATGAAAACATCACAGCCGAACATCAAAGTTCCATAGAGAATAATGTTCCTACCTTGCCAGCTGTGGCCATTTCTGCAGCAAAGAGAGAGAGAAGTTGATGAAGAGTGAAGAGAAGTGCAGCCCTGCAAGAAAGACACACTGTGCTGGACTTTAGCTTTATAAGGCTGCAATGAAGAGCAGTTATGCAATCGTTCAGATGGGCTGGGACTTAGAATATTGTTCTATCTATCGGTTCTCTGTGCGTCTGAAATTAAGGACATGATCTTTCAAAAAGGTTTATGAGGATTTTAAACTAAAACTAGGCCAGAATTCAGCTGTACGGTAGATTCCCTCAAATGCTCGTATGGTTAGGGTCGGGCTAGTGATTTTAAATTTACATTAGAGGAGATAAACACACTGTTTAAACTTATTACACCTTGTCAGTTATTTTCAAGATTCTTTTTATTCTTTTTTTGGTGTTGTGCTACAACCCCATGCCACCACTTCAACAAGTGGAAAAATGTTGTTATTATATATTTACATGTATTATTTTAAAAGGTCCTATACCTCAAAATCCTGCAAGGAGCTCTCACCAGCATATCAACCCAACCCTGATAAGCAACACTCTGACAGTGCTGAATGGTTACACCTACATCGTCAACAGTAAGACACTTAAATAACAGAGTTTCTCCAAACACAAAGCAAAATAAAACCGGATTAGACTAAACAGGTGGGACATTGGCCTCTTGCTGGATTACACAGTAGACTATTATGTTAATTCAGAAAAACTGAGCAGAATTTACTTTGCAAAATTCTTGTTAAATCAGAAAAGCATCTGTGTTTTTCAGAATTAACAAGAAGATTTTCATCATTATTTCAAAAAAAGCAGGCAGATTCTTCTTTTTCTCAAGTGAGTGCAATATGCTTCCATCAGTGCAGCGTGTGCCGGGGAAGGACTATCCCTCCTTTCAGACCTTCTGAAAGTTCTGTGGTCAGACGGGCATGAATCGGCAGCTTCCATTCAGAATTGGTCTCTTGTTAAAGTAGGCTACAAATATTTGTACCTTCAAGGGCCTATGATTCTCTTCATGACTTCTGACTCTTTATGAAAGAACTTTATTGTCCTGTCATGATTGATGTGAACATGCGTGACAGCCTCTTCAAAATTAACCCTTTGTATCATCAGGAAACTAAAGACGCTTTGTTCTGTTACATATAAACTTCTCAATTTACGTGATATTTGAAATCAATGCCTTGGGCCGGGTCATTAGCTCAGTTTAGTCCGCACTGCTACAGTCCTGTCTTGGGTGGGTCACCACAAAAGAAACGATAACGTTGTGAGGGGTAAAGTCTATCGTCCACAGATGACAGACAGAGGAAGTAGTCAGCATCCCCTCCCACAAAATAGTTCTAACGTCCCTCAACTCGATTATCACCCTAAATCAATCATGTAGAGGGCAAAGCAGCTCCCTCGTGCAACTCCAGGTGTAATGTCATGTTTCTCTGATACTCAGGGCCCAAGATGAAGATAGCGTGAAAACATATTACTGAAATTCTGTCTCTCATCACAAACAACATCTCCACATTGGACTATCACAGCACTGTTACCCACCTCACCCAGTGACAATTATCACCTCCACCTAAAGTTAAGGAACAAAAGAAATGGCTATAGGCAGCCGGTCAGAACCCTATAAACAAGGAAACTATTTAAACCAGTGGTGTCAAACTCGATCACAGAGAGGGCCAAAATTCAAAACTGGGACTACGTCGAGGGCCGAACAGGGTCAACATTTATTAAACAGGATAGACAGGATATTGGATAAACTGCAAAATAAAACATCTTTAGATTGGCTACACTCTTCTTTTACATGTGACAGAACCAGATGTTTGGCATCCTTTCTTGGCTGCTAGTTCATTAATGTTTGGGGTTAGGATCTGTCCTGTGGAAACCTTCAAGATGGAGTGAAGGTGTGCATCAGTGAGACGACTATTGTGTCTAGTGACGGGGCGCAGACAGCAGCACTCTGGAACACTCGAAAAATAATTTACCAACACCAAATACTTGGCAGGTGAGGAGGGGCACTCGTTCCGTGCGTGTCTAGCCGGGCATTGTGCATCGGCGGGCCAGTTAAGATAGACGTGATATTTTCTCGCAGGCCAGATATAATTGTACCACGGGCCGGAAGTGGCCCGCGGGCCTTGAGTTTGACATCTCTGGTTTAAACGTTTTACAGCTTCTACTACCTTGGAGAACACAGGAAACAGTACACAAAGGAATTACAAAAAGAAGCCACCAAAGATTATCTGTCATCCACAAACAGCCCACATCCTCTTCTACTGTTGTACAAAGGTATCATGCAACACCTTCTGCTTCACTGTTCCACTTGTCCACTGTTAGTCCAACAACACTAACACATGCATCCTCGAACTGCTCCCAAAATAACAGGTTTTACCACACCCAACCCTTCTGAGCTCAGTGGTGAGGCCATCGCTTGCATCGCGACCTTGGACGCACACGATGTCACTCACCCACTCAACTGCCTCTATAATGCCATCAAGACACAGGAACTGGTCGATAAGTTGCTGCTGTAACCTGCAGTCATAGTAGCACTTAATGATTAAACCTGCCGCTAACCTTAGGTAGGATTAATGTTTACGAGATGTCCTCTTTCTTATTGCTGCTGTTTAATGTGTACTGCTTGTTTGTCTCATGGGATGTGTTGTGTGGCGATGAATGTGCTCAGGTTGTACTTTTATCATTTGGTATTGGGTTTAAAAATTTAACAAGAGCACAAAACAGAATCCTGGAGTTATTTATATCTTCTGTCACAATCTTAGAAAACTAAAACCTTCTGGTTATGTGTGTAGCTCGCAGGAGAAGGAGAGGTTTTCTGGTGGAGACTGGAACTAACCAGAAGTGGATTAGAACATGTTGACGATAAATTGTTAGCCCAGGTGCTCTGTAACCTACTACACCTGTCATTTTCTGGGTGTAAAAGTCTAAATGAAAGACATTTAAGTGTTAAAGATTATCAAGATTATCAGACGCTAAACCCAAACCCACGCTAAAGTCTTACATAAAAGACAACACGCGGGCCTTTGAGCTCCTGATGGAGCCACATACTCCCATTCTCTACTTTAAAATTAGTCAAGATATTAACCATTAGCAGACCTGTTAGGAAACCTAACAATCCGTCTTGACCTCGCCCATTGAGCAGAAGATAAAACTCATGTCCAGCTCATCAGGTTGTCAGGGGCGGAGCAGGTAGACCAGAGAGACGCAAGGAGTTTTTTATTAACAAAAAGGCAAAAATACATTTCACAACAAATCTGGGCACATAAGACTAAAATAAAACTATAAAACTAAACTCAGGCAGCAACTGAAGACAAGTCAACAGAACAAACTGACACACAGGGGAAACATGAAACACATGAAGTGGCTGATCAGGCCACTCAAACACACAGGGAGGTAGACTGAAACATACTAAGAAACTAAGAAAACATAAATATCAAAACAGTAGTCACAAATGTAACCACTAAAAATCTGAATAAAACAATGCCCCTCCCCATGATTATGTGGAACATGGTGCAGTCCAATTACTAATCAAGACCATTTAAGTGTGTCCGCCCGGGCCTCCCTGGACCTCCAGCCAGGAACTGATAACTCAAAGAAAACGTAATTCATTCCCACAATATAAATACGTCGATAAAGAATGTTGTATAAAACCAAAATCCCTGTGCCCAGTTATTTATCTGTCCGTCGGTCAGTGTGTATTTTAAGTATGTACAAAAAGAAGTAAATTAAACAGATGAAAGAAAGGTGTTGCTGAGGCTCAGTGTGTGAATGAAGTTTTTTTTCCTTCTTACGGCTCTGTGTGTTTCCTGTACTGTGTCCCTGTTTTTCTCTGGTCTCTCCTGCAGCCTGATTAAACCGATCAGTCATCAACGAGGAGCACCTGCCAGTGGATTGAGGTTCTTTCAAAACCTGTGTCAGGATCAGAAGGGAGGCTTCCAGTGTGGGGACTGCTGGGCCTCAGCATGGGATTTGAACCTTGTGTGTATTGTGTTGTTGGATGATAAGACTTTATGATGTTGATTCGTGTCAGTGGTGGTCAGTGATTTTACATGTTGTTTACCTCATAGGGCCACATTATCGTGGGGTGTAACACATCTACATTTGCATTTATTATATTTATTTTTTGCTTACCTGCATTTGGCGTCAAATTGGATTAACAACAGCGTTTCCTCGCTTCCTTTTGCCCTTTTCAACTTCAATTTGTATGAAAAGTTCTACACAAGTTCAGTAATTGCTGAATTATATGGGTTTATGGTGGAGGATGTGAAAGCAACTAAAAAGATAAGGGAATGTGTGTTTGTTGTCATTTTTCTATTCATATAAATGATCAATGACTTTTAATTCATATGTACCAATTTACATTGAATTGAATTAAACAGGTTTCTTATATTTCTGTCCATGAACGTGATAAACAGTAGATCATCTTATTTCCTTGTGTTGAGTCAACAAATTAGAACACAATGCAAAACAGTTTTGTTTTTATTCGTTTAATGATTTAGTATCATTAACATGGGTGACACTTTACAAACAGTTTTCATTATTTTTTGATAATTATCATTTGCTGATATGTCGCAAATAGTGCGTTTACTATGATCAAATGCATGGCCATTAGTCAACACAGAACACACCCAGCACTAATAAGCACAGTTGTAGTAAAAGAAACCAATTAGACTTTAAGATGAACAATCCAAGTAAATGACACTTACTCTTGTCAGAATTCTTAGAAAATCATTGGCATCAAAAGGCACTGTATCAGAAGATACTTATCTCTGACGTGTGATAACATGCCGATGGAATAATTGCCTCCGTTATCGGCACGGCTCTGGTGCTTTCGAGAAATGCTGCCTTTAATAGTGGCGACAATCTTTCTCTGGTTACTTCATGGTAAACAAAATACTGTCATCAACCCTAACCCGTGGCAACAAAATAAACTTTGTACAAAATAGTGGGGCCCTCTTCCACAGTTCTCTTTCACCAACAAAGCTCACAGACCTTAAAAAAGGCAGGAAGGTTAATCTGCTTTGTTTATTTTAGACCAATGTGGTTTAATTGTTAAGATCATCTGGGAACATACTGTGGAAGTGTCACAACAGTACATCTTCTTATTTTTTGTGTAAGTACTAAAAATTCTGAAGGATTCTCTAAATTATATTTAAAGCTGCTTCATAAATCAGACATGAGGCGGTGAAGTTTGGAGACTTAACATATTATGTAAAGGACATTTTGATATTAAAATATGTCGTCAACGCCTGCTTTCCTCAGTACGACATCGTCACACTTTGCTTCGAGGATAATAACAAACAAATTCATTTCTATGACACAAGCACCACAGTTACAGTGACATCAATTTGAAATCAAACTAATTTAAAAAATCAACCTTCCTGGACCCTGACAGACACGTTAACTCAAACTTTCTCTGGAACTAAGCAGATTTGGATCACAACATTCAAAACAGGTCATCATAGCAGAAGTGTGTATATCACAGTATCTGGCTGTGGTGTAGAGCAGCTGTACATGCAGCGATACATGGAACAAGTGCTAACATGATATTGGCCAGATTGCACACGTGCAAGAGTAATTGTATGTATGTGGGACTTTTTTTTTTTTTTTTTTACGTGTATTTATTTATTTTTTTTACAGCTGCCTTCATATGGGAGTTTAAAATCTCCATAGCACATTGTAAAGATAACCCGAGAGTTCAATAGACAGACGGGTGTGTACATGGAAGCAAGAATAAAAGTGCAGCAACACACACAAACACTTTAAAATTATCAATGACGTTTGAGTCACAGCAGAAATATAACACTTTGTTTTGCAAGGCATTTTAACAATATCACAAAGCAATGAGGTCAGTACTAATAAGCACCAAGTACAGAGGCCCTTAAGTCCCAAACGGTGATTTTTTTTTTTTATCTTGTGCACGCAAGATAAATAACTTGTCCGCACACAATACATTGCTTTCATATGCATCTATCGTGGTTTAAGATACACACGGCCACCGTGATAGAGCGAACTCAGCTCATCAAGTTTTATTTTCACATGTCGTATAATGAAAGCTTTAAAAAGCTATGAAGCAACTTCCCTGGTTTAAATAGGTGCAGAATAGACTATACAAACATTAACTGTTTCCACACGGTTATCTTGTGCAAACAAGATATTTATCCTGTGCAATAAGGACACTTACTGTGTGGGAACGAGTCAATATCTTGTATTAAACATAATAAACTAGACCACGTTTCAAAATGCTTTACCGTGTCGGCAAGTAAAAAAACAGACTAGTCATAAAACCTGTTTTGAAATAGAAGAAATAAATAGTTTGATGTGTAAAAACCAATACAGGATGACAAATCAGAAATAGGGAAATTAAAAACCAAATCAAATCAGGGAAGGCTTCACGACATGTGTGTCCTAAAAAGAGATATCACTGACTCCCCCCTGCACCAAGATATTTATCTATACATATAAGTTATTTTGTGGGCACAAAAATCACACAAACATGTATATATATATATATATATATATCAATCACCTTTTAGGACTTTTGCGGCTCCGTACCCAAGACATGAAGTGGAAATGCAGGAAATGTCTATCAATGCTGAATTTCACCCAGTCTACTTTAGTCCTCTTAGTATTGTCCTGTCGGGCCTGGAGAGATTAGTATATAAATATAATTTTTTCTTCTCCATACCTCAAAATGACTAAACTGACCCTCTTACACTTACATAACACTGAGCCTTCCAATCATAAAAAAGGCTATTTTGACAGTTACAACTCCGCCCTTGTGATCTGTGAATTACGTTAAATGTAAGACTCTAAAATGGTACAAACAAGAACAAAAACACTGGATACACACAGGATGCCAGTGATGGTGACATGTAACAGAAGTGGTGAAAAGAGGCGGAAAACGTTCATGAGCATTGGGGATCAAATTTCATTTCTTACCATTTTTCAATGGCAGCAAATAAAAAAACTGAACTCAACTATACTCTACTTATAAGTAAATGTTCTAAGTTTGGATTGGTGGGATAAATATCAGCTGTAAATCTGATTGTTATTCTTAGTGAAAATGTCAGTGATCAATATTTCTTACTTGAAGGTCAGAAAAGACACTTCGTGTTTGGAGGAGTGGCTGGAGATTTGTCGGTTTCACTTTTCCCACTTAGAATCGAAACAGACATACTTGATGGTTTTTAATGGACGAAACCATGTGCAGCTGATTTTGGTTCAATTTGCATCCCAGCACCTCTACAATTTATTATTTTGACAGGTTCGAAGTTTTGTGTGTTTGAGACAAAAAGTAAAAATGACAGTTGACAGACTCGAGCTTCATCTAATTTCAGTAAAAGCTTTGACGGTATTGACTTTGGAACTTTTCGGAAGAAAGTAGATATGTCTATTTCCTGAAAGGTTTGCATTCCAAAAACTATTAATTGCTGTTCAGCACCTAATATTTGGCAATTGTTTTTGCACGCAACATTAATTGTCAGGAATTCCAGACATGGATGGAAAGTGAAGTCTTTCTATTTCAGGCACATTTCATTTTGTGTCATTTTATGTTCCAACAAACAGGCTCTGACTTTGTCGGTGGAGCTAAAGGAGCAGGGACTTGTATGGAATTTTGATTAAGGAACAATATCCCAGAAACGCAGAGGCATTTGGAAAGCTCACATCTGTCCACTTCACATACGTAACAGTAAGGTTTGACGTGATGAATGCCACAAGCACTGCAAACATACACACAAACACACATGTGCCACCCCCCTGAAACAAAATCTTAGATGCACACTTATAAAAGAGAAATAAAAAGTTCACAAACAAAGGCAGAGGTGCAGTTTTTTCAGTGAGTTTTCCACAGGTTTTGCATGTTTGGGTAAGGCAAAGTAGAATTAGTTTTAAATATTTTTCCTCTTGTATGAGTGGGGAGGGGTAAATTATGGCAAGCTAGTGACAAGGGGCACCTGTGCACATCTCGCTCCTTGTGGAAGACTTGTGATCCGTCTTGACCCGTTCGGTATTTTCTGGGGCAGCCGAGGCTCACGCCACTTGGTGAGAGGAGCGGACAGTCAGTCGTCAATGTCCTCGTACACGTTGTCGTCGAGAGGCCGCGCCAACGAGGGCTGTATTCTGTGCCGGGAGTACTTGAGCTGAAGCAGGTCTCCTACCTCACTGATGACACTCAGAGCCTGTGGAGACATTAATACAAGAAAAAAAAGCTGACAACGTGAAGGGCGATATGTGGCCTGAGCAAATTTAAAGATGCACCAAGCAGGATCTGGACAGAAAACTGTCTCAGAAGATTAAATCACAAACAGAAAAGACTTTAATGCTGCAGATGGACCAACTATTTCTAACCTACTGATAGGTGAGTCCGTTTTTATTCTTGCTGAAACTCAGAGTTGTAGTTTATTCAGAGTTAAATTAAAACGTCTCTGCATTCCAAGCTGTTAAACAGTTACAATTACAAAAACACACAAGGGCGACAAGGCAGATGTTACACCCGTCTAAAGCTAACACCCTGGAGGGATGATTTAAAAATGATTTGCCAGGGGAGGTGCACATTTACTAAAGTTCAGTTATGCAGGTTGCTTTTACAGTTTCAGACAGAAAACTGCAACCAGCATCACCACAGACCAATCAAACAGCTTGTTTTTTTCACTTAAAGCTGCATTTATAGGGTTTTGGCCACTTGGGGGCAGTGCAACAAGTTGGCAACACAACAGGCATGTACAATCACATTTTAAAGCTGATGTGGTGAATGTGTCAGATCATTTACTACTTGATTTTTAAACCAACATGTGTGCACAGACATTAGCATTGACTGTAATGCTAGCACCATAGTTCACACACTTGCTTAGGAACCCTGTAATCTAGAGTCTGCATCTACTACTACATACAAATCATCTCTGGACAAACACAGGAAATCTGAAAACAAAGACCATGACACCATTTGAGGACGTTATGGTGACACAGCTGGTCTGACAGGTAAATACTTTGTGCTTCAAAGATCACTAAGTGCGGCCGGGCGGACTTTCTGAGACTTCCACCAGTGGTCATGTGCTGAACTGAACCTCATGGACAAGTACTGTTCATTTACGACCAACATTTCCAGGGAATTAGGGGGATGCAAGGTGGCCAGACTGTGCAAGAGAATGTGGGATTAAATCAGGTAAACGAGTGACCATTTTCCTCTCTAGCATTCACTTGGATTATTGTATCTGACTTTCTAGTTAATGCATCTTGTACTCTACCTTCAGCTCTGCTTTAGTTCTGAGAAAGAATGTTCCCAGGCTTGTTTCTACCAGTGTGTGTCTGTTTGGTGCTGGACAGGTAGTGTACCGTGGTTCTCACAGAGAACACTTAGTTGTGGGCTATTTGTGTACTCCTACTACTACTATCCCACAGCTGAGGAGAGCTGCAGAGTCAGCTGATAATTATCCGTCTCCTTTCTCCTCACACATTGGAGCCATTAAGTCCACTGCCAGAAGTGATCAGTGCAACTGGAAGTGGATGCAGCTTCAAACGGGTTTGCAGCAACTGTGTCTATTCATCTCCATCCTCGTCTCTCCATTAGCTTTGTGTGTATTTCTGATTTGCACATGAAAAAACCAAAATCCAGTGGTGGAGAGAGTACTCAAACATTTGACTTAAGTAAAAGTACAAATAATTAGATAAAAAAGTAATAAAATAATTCTGCTGCGGAGATCACGTCATGTTTACGGCACCAGACATTGACATCTTCGCCGGTGTCTTCTGTGTGTATGAGGCCACTTTTTCACCCAGAGATATCTGTTTTCATTTTTGCATCTGTCGTGTCATCAACCCCCCCGACTCACTTGCGGTGGATCCCCTGCTGTGTTCACATATCGAATTCTCCTGACTCTCTATGGACGTATCTATAGATCAGTGTACGTCTGAAAACAGCTTTACTGTGACACTTGTCTACATGAGATGTTTCAGCTCAAGCACTCGGAGCTCAAACATCTCGTCCTGTACATCCTGTACCTCACACCTCAAATAGACAAGAATCTAATTTTAAGCTGCAAACCACGGCTCACTTCGCTGTTGTAGGTTACTCTGCTCATTTCATGGTCAACATCTGTTGTCACTTACTTCCACTGAGGTTGTGTTTCCATTGTGTGGCTTTTTTAGTTGTGCTGTAGCTTTTGCAGCTGTGTTTTCTGTTATTGCACTTTTGTGACACATCTCAGCTGCTGTAAACTCCCATCTCCTTACTGATTACTTTAAAAAACATTACAACAATGTGAACATGTAACACAACTCATATATGTTGCCAAGTAAAAGTGAAATAAATACCCCAAACAGGAATCTAAATGAATGGGTAGATACGTGAAAAATGTACTTAAGTACTATAACAAAGTAAATGTACTCGTGTTACAATCCACTACTGCCAAAATTGGAACAATGACTTGCCAACTCAGTAAATCGGTTCTTCCAAGGAGTACTTGTGTGTGATTGTCATGTGTTTAAAACTTGGATTTAATGGTCTTGACAGGGACAAAAATAAAATAAGTGCAGTAGTGAAGTAAGGAGAAGAAAAACCACAAGTGAAAATGACATATCAAAGTGTGAGGGAGTGACACAGAGGAAAGGTTAGTTTTTAACAGAAGTTTTAGCACCAGGACAGACAGACACCCCCCCCCCCCCTTTTTTTTCAATTCAAGAAGAACGGGAGCTTATAACAGCCCTGAATAGACACACAGACGGCATCAGAGGCAGCTGAGCCTCAAGGACACCCCAATTAGATATGAAATATAGGAAAGGTTCAGCCGCTGCGTGAGATGATCTATATTTATGTTTGAGTAAGACAAGAACTGAGGAGAATCTTAGTTTGAGGTGGTGAGTGGAAAAGGAAGAGCGGTCAGCTCTGCGGTGAGCTCACATCAGTAAAGTAGAGCGTCCCTGGTTGAGAAGAGTGGGCGGCTGTTTGATGTGATGCCAAGACCAATCAAAGCTCCGCGCTCATGTCGAGCAACACAAGTTAATTCATTTCAACTCCTAAAACTCACATCTCATATTGTGACAGGGCCTCCCTTATAATGATGTCAGAGCCAGAGAGGCGAGAGCGAATCAGTCTATTATATAATATATAGTACATAATACTGTGTCACCCAGCAGTGAGAAGTAATGTTTACCTTGTCCAGTATCTCTCTTGTGTGGGCGGCTGAGATGCAGAAGCGTGCCCGGGACTCGATGATGGGCGTGGCTGGGAAGCCCACGACCACCACACCGATGTTCCTCTTCAACATCTCCCTCCCAAACGCTCTGGTGGAACAAACATGGAGGAGATTAAAAAAAGATTAAAAAAAAGGGTTAGTCAGTTGTACAGAGTGGAGGATTTCAACAGCACTTCTAACAAAGAAGGGAACTGTCATGTTAATGTCAAGTGTATTGTTCATATTTCTTTCTCTTGTACTCGTGATTTAGTTTTTTCAAACTACTGTTCCCAAAGTCAAAAACTCAACTTTCACCTTTAAAGATAGAAAATACACAAATACATGAATACAAATACATAACAAACGTACTTTAGTCATTTCGAATGAAAATCTGTATTCTAGATTTCATGTGATGGTCATTTATTAGAATCTATGTCATGTGATAGATTCAAATCTGTACATAATGTGCTCTGTATTTAATCTGCCGGAAATGATTATTTCTTTTAAAAACAAAAAAAACATGGATCTCACAACTCTCACAGCTATGAGCAACAATTCAATTAAATCAAAGCGGCATCTGAAGAAATGAAAGTAATTGGAAACCGTCACTACTGACATTTCATTCAAACTAATTATTTTTTTAGAGACATCATCATTTTTCAAAAGGCACAGCTCCCCACTGCTATTTCAGAGAAATGAATCAACTGATAATTATTTCATCACTCTGATAATGATGTTATCAGAGACATTAAAAATAATTGTGTGAAATCCGGTTATTTTATTAATCACTGTGTATTGATGTAAACTGTCCAGAGGGAGTCGCCCCCCCCCCCTGAACAGCAGCCAGTTAAGAGCTCCAGGCTCACCCTATCTTGGCAGGCATGTAGAGCATCATGGGCACGACGGGAGAGTCGTCGTTGCCGTAGATGATGAAGCCCATTTCTCGAAGCCTCTTGCGGAAATAGACTGTGTTTTCTGCCAGCTGCCGAACACGTTCAAGGCCTAGAGATGATACGAAGAACACACACACATAATGTTATTAGAGGATATAAAACTACAATTCATACAATTTAGATGAAAGGAACTAGTGAAAACATCATGAGGATTATTCTACATTAAATTTCTGCCAATAGATCTCTTTCACCTAAATCTTACACACTGGACCTCGATAAATAGTCGATAAATACAGCTGACAATCGCAAAGACTTTTTTTTTTAACAAAAAAATCCTATAAGTATCCTGAAATGTTGTCTTCACCTCCCGTTCACTTCCAATCCGTGCAAGTGAGGAGGCGAAGACAGACAGACAGTCTGGGTCTGGTTTCAGTCAGCAGTAGAGGAATTACAGAAAACCTGGATGTATTTCACTAACTTTCTTTCTTGGGTTTGAGACCTTGTGAATTAACGTTAACTTGTTAAAGAGATCGGATGTTGTTAGAAGCAGATTGGGTCTGTGTCTCCCTGCCGGGTTCGGGCCCAGCAATTCTCGGTACTGCACAGGTCTGGGACACAGCTCACAAATGAGGGACGGGAAGGCGTTGCTGGTCTTTTTGGGTTCAGGTACGAATTTCTGGATGCATTAAGAGCTCTCAGCCTCAATATGATACATTCAAAGTCTGATTGATACCAACGAAAGTGAAATAGGTTTTACCACAGACACATGGACCTGTGACATTAGTTAGTAGGCTTAGTTTAACGTGTCTCAGTGGCTGGATGAAGACTTAAGACATGATGTCATTAATGAACGCACAGAAGTGCTCCGGTTCACACACAATGGCAGCCATCGGGTTATATAAAATTATTTTTTAAATGTGAGATAATTAATCTTGAAAAAATCCGTATTGTGCATCCCTCTTTAACTCATGTAATGCACACAGTCATAAAGGTTAGGGTGAAAACCTTTAAAAAATATATATAACCCTTTCAAATATGTTTTTCTTTATCATATTTGAAATCTCTAGAGATAAACAGAAAGGAAATCCTTTATAGCTCGGCTGATGATGCTTTGAAAAGAAGAGAATTGACAAGCAGCAGAAAACAATCACATTCATGAGATGCGTGTGAGAAAACATCATCCTCAAACATCCAGGCACCACTGGGAGGTATAGTTCGGAGCTTCGCTGTAATGTTTTTCTTCTCCCACAGGAGACTTCTTCACTGCGTTCTTTGAAAAGCGACGGTTGCATCAAACACAAGGCGCCAATCTCTGGTTTAGTGTGCACACATTTAGGTCCCTGACTACACACAGAGAACTATTACATGCTGACTGTTGCAGGTGAGAACAGATGACAAAGTCTACACCAGCTTCCAAAGTGAAAAACATTTTGGGAATAAAAAAGTAGCACAAGGGCAGATTCTTATCTAACTAACATTTATTTGAATGAGCTGCGCAACAGTGCAACTGAAGCCTCAAACAATCAAAGTCCAGGCTATTACTTTACACCTGTGTGTGTGTTTGTGTGTGTGTTACACATTGTTTGTGTGATCTCATTTTAATTCTTTATCTAAATTACCAGCCTCTTTTCTTACAGACTGACACCAGGGACATCAATTCAACCCAGTTAACTGAAATTACCTTCTTGAACTGACTTGATTGCCTGAGAGGGACTTCTATCAATGTGTTGCCTTTAGGTTTAAATTATAGATGTTTGTGAGACATTATCAGGACTGTCCTTATAACGACATATGGCCTTGGCTGACTTCAGCCAGTGGATGGAGATGGACTTGTGCACAGCCGGGGAGGATCAGCTCGAGAGAAGACAGTCAAATGGTAAATGATACAAATGTTCTGTCTTACTTTTCCAGTAAAACCCACTCAAATCACTTTCCTGTACAAGTGCATTCACACACACGCACGCACACACCCACATACACGCACGCACACAAACACACACATGTACACACACACGTACACACACGTACACGTACACACACACACAAACAAACACTCCAACAGCATTTCCAGACATACACAGCCATCAAGAGCAATTAGGAGTTCAGTGTGTTGTACAAGGCCGCTTTGAAATGCAGACTGAAGGAGCTGGGGATCGAACTAACCTTCTGGTAAGTGGACCACCCTCTCTACCTCCCTAGACACCTGCAAATATACACCAAATAAAATGTAGGACCCTCTGGTCTCTGACTGTTTCGGGGTGGTCGGTACACTGGTGTCACAGTAAAACATGACATGAATAAAGAGCCGACTTATATCAATAAGAAAAACATAGTCTAACATTTTATAGAATATAAGGACAAAACCTCATCAACGGACACGTTTTCTGGTCCACTGAAGTTTAAAGAGAAGAATGGAGGGCTCTAATGTTCACACATGGAGTAGACTACAGTATTATGCAATAGAGAGCAGCTAGGTTCACATTTTTCTGTACAAACCCAAGGAAAAAAACGCTTTTCAGTTTTGTTTCTGAACATAATCAGTTTGAAACATATTTGTCTTGTCTGTCCCTCACATGCCCAGTTATTGCTTGGTCCAAAACCCACATGTGGACAACAGGCGCCAGTGGAGCACCTCCCTAGAACTTGTAGGCGATGGAAAGACATCACGAGACACGTCAGGTTTAAATAATACCCTGATATTTATTTTAGGTCATATCCCTTTGACTGTTACTAAAAAAGAATCAGAGGTTACAGGTTTATAATAAACCTCCTGATACTAACTTCAAAGTTTCCTGCAGTGGGGAGAGGGATAATATGAACTTTACTTCTCCTGTTTGCAGAATAGCTGCTATCAGATGAGGTAATCCATGTAGGTCCATGTAGAATTGTACTGGTTTGCACTGACACCTGGTGGCTAATGATGACCATTGCAGAAACTAGGATTTAATTTATGTAAAGGTTATAAACAGCTTACATTACGCTGTGCTGATCGTGATGTGAACGTATAAGTTTCTTGAGAGAAGGATGATTTAGTGTTAATTTAAATAACCTACATTTTTAATTAATTACCTTTTTTTTTTAACCATTATTTTCTTTGAATGATTTCCCTTCTTTGTCCATTACTGTTTTCTAGTGAGATGCAGTGCTTTCTACAGATTTCATCAATGTAGTCACTCTTGATCTATTCTCACGTCAAAACTTTCAATCAGACATCCATCATCCATTCCCGGAGTAAAACATCTGAGCCTTGTCATGGCCTGCTCCCATAAATCTTTAAATGTGTCATAAATGGAATTTGTTTGAGTTTAGCATTTGAAAGAACTGATGTCAATAACTTTATTCAGTATGACAGCCTCTATAGTGAACACATCAGAGGACTCATCTTGTTTGTGACAGGAAAACACCAAAAGCTTCTTTGTGCTTGTTTTGCTTCACAAACTTTGACTTTGTCTTTTTGTATCTGTCAGAACTGGTTCATTACTTTGTGTCACAAACATCTCCACGGTTTCTCTTATAAATTCAAAAAGAGCTGCTCTTAACAACTGACTCCTGTTGGAATTAAGAGTCTTTAGAAATTCTTTTCAGGGGTCAGTGAAAAATTAGGACTGGTGTAATAAGAGATATCGAGGGAATTAGATCCAGTTAATGATGCTTCAGAGATAAAAGGTTTTTACACATTATGTGAGAAAAAAACAGACTTACCTATTGTTGTGCCATCCTCTCCCATAATGCACTTCATTGAAGTGATAATTTGCTCCACCACAGGAGGAGACATGGAGGTGGCGTAGGCTGCACTGTGGGAATGGGAGCGCAGGTACTCAATAAGATCCTAAAGCCAGCAGATACACAGGAGGTTTGAGTAAATATACAGGAACAACACTGATCGTATCACTCTACACTCTCTACCCTGAGCACAGGGTACTTCAGATATACTTCTTTAAAACAAAACATGGAAACCTGTGTTTCCTATTGTTTGAGAATATGCTTGTGGTGCTGGGTGACATAGCTCATTTACTGAACCAACATTTTACAGATGTCCCCTTCACACCTCACATGAAGATTAATTGTTAATGCTATAATTTACAGATGTTTCCTAAACTCCCTACACAGCTGCTCAGAGACTCTAGTTTCCACTCAGTTACTGCAGTGAATACATCACACACAGGTCTGTGTCCATGAATGAGTTAGTTTGAAATAAGGTCTTCTGATTAACCCAAACTGAATCCGAATGATTTTATATATTATATTTAAAAAAAAAAGACTTCTGAGATTTGTGTCCTGCCAAATCCAGGTTATTTGCAGCACCATTTTGTCAGCTACATCCTGCAGCTTGACAACACCTTCCTACACTTATAATCATGCATTATGTCAGCTCTAAATAAAAACTGAGACTGCAGTGAAGGTGTTAAGAGGAGGTGACATGACGCCACTTGTCATTTTCAAGTTGTTTTAGACTCAGCTACACATCTGCAGCTGCTCACATCTTGACGTATGCAGATCTGAGATGTCACAATCTGTTCAGCACTTCACTGGAACAAAAAGTTGTTTATGTCTTGAAATCAGGATGAACCTTGTTTTGAATAGCTGCTGTCATACAGCGACGTGACATGGAACAGGCCTAATGCAGCGTGGAAGACCTGACGTGCTGTGAACGCACATTGCTGGGATGACAGCTGTCAAAAAATGTCACGACACTAACTTTTGATCTTGAGAGATAAAAAGCACCGAAAGCACTATTGATAAAAATAGAGTATATTTAATAAGCATATTTGATTTTCACTGGGTCATTTGACTATTTCCAGTGAATCTTGTGACTTGCTGACCTGAATTTAGCTGATGCTACTGAATACAGCCTCTTTTATCTTTGAAAACACATGCCCCAAAAAGAATGTAGCCCACGATCCTTCATCCTCACCCGTTTCCCTGCAATGTATCCCCCTGCGGCGCCAAAGCTCTTGGTTAATGTGCCCATCATGACATCCACGTCGCTTGGATCTAGACCAAAGTAATCGACCACGCCTCTCCCTCTCAGCCCCAGGGCCCCGATGCTGTGGGCTTCGTCGATGTAAAGGTAAGCCCGGTAGCGCTTCTTGAGGGCGATCACTTCTGGCAGGCGGACTATGCTGCCCTCCATGCTGCAGGGAGGAAGAGGCAAAGTCTTACAGTCAGTGTCACACAAATGTCCTGATGTGTCCATGTTCATTTTTTTCCTGAAATGTGAGCTCGAGGAAGAACTCTGTGTGTTCCCCAGCTGCTTCATCAGACACACATAACTCATTCAGTATCATCTACCTACTAATCACACAAAAGCCTGTCTGTCTGTTTGTCTGTGGAACACATATCTCACCAACTGTTGCAAAATTGCCCGAGGAACTGCAGTGTCACATTCTGGACATTGAATATAAGTCAAATTTGAATAAACAGACGATCAGTGCACTGGAGCAGTGAGTGGGGGAGGGGCAGTGTGTCTTCAGGCTGTAGACGAGCTGAACATGTCCTCAGATAAACTACAGCAGTGGGTCAAACCTCGGGTCAGAATCGCCAGCAGGTCATTTTGATAATTACTTTTCCATTTCCCCACATTGAACAGACAATAACAGGTGTCACGAGCGCTGATCTCCGTCATGGCAACAGCATTCATAGAATCACTTCCTGTTCAGCAATTTGTCTACAAAGTAAAAGCACAGTATTTGTTTTGTTGCTACAATGCTTTATATTAAGCTGAATTACAGAGCTTTTATTTTAAAAAGTTGTGAACCGGAAAACTTTTTCAGTTGTTAAAGGCAAAGTCTGTGTAACGTCCAAGGAGAAGGATTGTGCTCTAACATGGTGGTTTTGACAGTTTGACAGATATGCACCCATGCGGTCTGGCCACATTTTGGTGCTTGACACCTTAAAAAAAAAGATAATTAAAGCATCTATGTAACAAGGAGAATGGATTAATTACCTGTAAATGCCCTCCACCACTATGAGGATCTTCTTCCATGGTCTGTGAGTCCTGGGCTGCCCGTGAACTATGGCTTCTCTCAGCAGTTTCTCAAGGCTCAGCATATCTAACAGGAACATCGAGAGACAGATACATTCAAAACAACTCCTATTTTTACACCATTCAAAAAACTAAAAACATACTTATGGGTTTATTTATGGATTTGGTTTGTTTGTGGCAGAAGCTGACAAGACAAGCTACATTTACAAACTGACTAAGGAGTAGAAATTGACAAATTTAGGAGTGTGATTTATTTATTTATCTATTGAAGTTAATGGCTAACATTAGATGTGAAAAGGTTGCTAACCATTAACTTCTAATAACACAGCTATAAGTAATTAAAATTAAACATTACAGAGAAGTACAAGATTATTGTTGTGTATTTTAGATGCTAATCCAGTTGGACTTTTCATTAAATATGACACTAATCATGTTATCTGTTCAAAAAAGATGATTTATTTGATTATATATACTATATTAATCAAAGTAGTGGCCAATCATTTTAATAATTCTAATAATACACACAAATATATACATATAATCTGTGTTTCACGTGCCATAATAATAAGAGCTAACTTTATTTTATGTTTAATACATTTAGTATAATTATCTCAAAGATGCTTTCTGTTATTTTGGGTAGTTCTTATCACACTGATGAGCGTCCAAGTGTGAGCGAAGGGAAAAAGTGAAATGTGATGATTGACAGCTGAGACTGATTGGTGTGTGTATTGCTGGCAACTCAATACCACAGCTCCGTGCCCCAAACACTACTGCCCAGACTCCTCATCATCTTTATTCAGTCTATGGGATAAACACAGTCCAATTATTTGAACTATGCACCTTTTTCAGCTATCTGTCCATCAACGTTTCAGTAAAACATGACTGTGTGACTAAGAGCCAGTGTTAAAAATATCCCGTTCCTGAAAATGAAGATGCTATTCACTTATTTCATCATCATTTATGCTTTTCCAACATTGTCATGTCAAAACATCTTCAAGAAATAGGCCTAATGCTTAATATAAAGTACTAAAGTAAAGAACTAAATAATAAACATTTTGGTTGACCTCTAAAATGAAACTCAATGTAGCTTAGTCCACTTTTTCAAATAATAATCTGAGAGCATTGAACCATAGAGCCATAGAAGGCAGAGCTACCTCCTCAGCAGTGATTGGGACATTATAATGTGACATATTTTCCTCTGTATAAATGAACGTGGTGAGAACAAAGGTGACATACAGCATTTGGAAGGCTACGTAAAATAAAAACATCATTACTCGGGGTGTATCGATGACATGGGAACATAAAAGTAATGAGAGAAAGTGAAGATAAAGCCAAACCACTTGAGCCGAGGAACTAAAATAGACACAAGAATGTAGCTGGAGAGAGAAAATAAATGGAGCTATAAATGTAATTTAAAGTCAGACTGAGACGACGTGTTTGTAAGCACACACTCACTGTTGTGTTTGAAGACTCTGATGGTGGACCCAGAGAGTCTGGCTCCCAGGACCAGTGACGCATGGTTCAGTTCATCACTCAGGATCAGACAGCCCTGCAGGACACCACACCAACATCAATTAGCATAGATTATCTATATATATTTGTTTTTATCTTAATCAAGTACTACACTACATAATCTGTTTTGTACGAATGATTTTATCGACTGCTTTGTTTGCTATTTAAGGGAGGCCGCTGAGCAGGTAGCAGAAGTAGTAGTGCTGTACCAAACACCATCAAAACTATGTGTTGAACGTATCCGCTCTGCCAAGGAACCACCTGAGGGCTTACCTTGCCAACCAGCGCTGGTATGTTCATAGAGTTGGTCGCGAACCCCATCCCAAACGTCATAGCTGACTCCACGCCGAGGAACTTCGCCATCAATTTCTCCATCTCCTCGTGACTGTCCAGGTTGCCTGAGACACATGGGAGGTCACCATGAGCACAAACCAATTTGTGGAACAAAGTACAGTGAACAGTTACTTCATTACTGTACCTTTTCTCTACAAAATGTGTGTTACATGTGTGTTATGTTACATGTTCACATTGTTACCTCAACCGAGGAGGTTATGTTTTCTCCTGTGTTTGTTTGTTTCAACCTATTTTCAAGAAATCAAGTGGATGGTGGAAGAACCCATTAAGTTCTGGCGCTGATCTCGATAATTGTTTTCATTTTCTTTAACATTGAGCATTTTTAATTTTTTTAGTTGATTTCTCAGAGAGAGTGAGTGACAGTGTGTGCAATCTGGTGTAAATCCAATATATAATACAGTGCATCTATGGGAAACACTTTTTATTCTATGAGGGGCAATTGGGGGTTAGGTATCTTGCCCAAGGACATTTTAGCACGCAGATGGATGAGACTGGGATCAAACTGCCGTAAGGTTAGAGGACAACTGCTCTACCCCCTCAGCCACAGCCACCCTTTAATGAGGGCAATGTTGGGCCTTAGCCAATGTCTACAGAGTGCTGTTCTAGTTTAATATATTTTTTAAACTACCAGAGTTGGCAGGTCATGATGATGAAATAGACACATACACAAAATGTTTGAATACTTCCTCTACCACTGCTAATAAGAACCTCTGAAGACCAGTGGCCTCAGAAAGTACATTATTATACGTAAAAAACAGAAAACTGAACAAAGTACTCACAAAGTAAATTACAGCTACATAATGTCTGACAGCTGCAATCTTTCATCTATCTTAAAACTCAATATGCCTCAATATACACACACACACACACACACACACACACACACACACACACACACACACACACACACACACACACACACACACACACACACACACACACACACACACACACACACACAATCAAAGTGTGTGGACACTATCAGTCAATATCTGCAAACCAGATGGTGGACTTCACTTCCTCCAGGCTCATCCAGAGTTAATTTGACCTGCTCTGCCTGGCATATATTTTTAAGTAAATACAAACCACTGTAGAGACCTTGGTCCTTATTTACAAGTTCTTAAAGCTATGTACTTTGGTAATCTCTGGTTGCTTTAGACTAATTAACTACATTTCCATAATTTTGTCTATTTACAAATGTTTAATTGGAAAAAGAACCGTTGCAAAATGTAAATAAATATTTAAGGTGAACAATGCTCTTTTGAGCTTTTGCCAGAAAAGCTGTGGAGCAATATTTCTTATGAGTGGGCCTTCATTTTGTTTGCACTGTGCACATGCAGATAGGAAGGGAAAGATGATCAATTTGAAATAGAGAAAAGGTTTTTTTAGAAACTGTGCTGAAACAATGAGTTGGTGATTCAAACAGCTGATCGTCAGAAAACAAGTAAAACATTTGATAAATGAATACAGTGTATTTACAGCTGATCAGGATGCCTCTGGGTAAGGTGGGTGGTAACTGGGGGCCCACTGGCAAAGATATCTGCCCCCCGTTTTGCCTATCTTGGGGCCTTTTCTTAAATTTAAACATATCGGACTGACATAGACATTCACTCGTGTCTCTAGTGCTGAGCTTCATCATCAATCATAGATTCACTTCCTGTTTGGTGATAAAGTAAAAGCATATTGTTAGCATATTTTATTTTGAAAATCTGTTGTAACAAGATTACACACTAATAAGTGAACAGATTTCAATGAAACTTGGTAGAGGGATGCAGTATGAGTCAGGAGAAAAAAATTATAATTTTGGTGCAGATACAGAAAGTACAGAAGAGTGTTTCCCTTTTCTTCTGGACTGTTGGGCCTTCACTGAGGAATGTGCTCGACAGAGTCCCATTCTGGTTATGTACATATTTATGATTGCGTGACAGCTCTTAGTTTCAATCCAAGTATGGTTATAGAAACAATTGATTCTGATAAGTGACACTGACTTTACTCACATAATTCATAGATTCTTACAAGCCTCCAAAGGCTTTGTCAGAAAAAAGTTTGTTGTGCAGCAGAAATTGAACTACGATATTAAACAGATATCAATATCAATCCCTCAGGGGCAGCAGGAATAGTGGGTGTGTTTTGGTGAGTGTTTGTACCCATCTCCTGCCTGGTGCTTGCAACTCCGACGCCGTACTTCATGGTGACCTCTGCCGCAGAGTCGACACACGGACCTGTGTTCTCAGCAAAGCCCAGGTAATTATAGGAGCCCAGGTTAATCACATCCAGCAAAGCCCGACCTGTGTACCTGGGAGGGAGAATCGCACAGAGGAATCAATCAATGAGAGGAAGCTGCTGTTTTTTCAAGCATAGTGCTAGTACCAAAACAATATATTGAAAAAGATTGTAAAACTGGACTGCACCAAAGTGCTCTTTGTTTTTCAAATCTGACATAATGTGAGATGCAGCTGTCCCCTCTTTCTCTGACAGGAACCACATGATCTCTATTTTCTGCTTTTCTTCCTTTCTTGCCATAGTGTGTGAGGGCTGACCTCACACGTGCAGCTCCGCTGCGGCTGCTCCTCAAACCAGTGAGGAGTCATGATGACAAAACAGAAAGATGTCTTACTGTCACAAGTGTGCATCAGTAAAGTGAGCTACATATGACCTAGCTTAGGCCAAAGCAGAAGGAGACAATGCAAGTGGAACATGATCCGATATGTTGACACTTGCAGGCGGTCATGTGTGAGAGAAGTAGACTTGGCTCATTTCACTTCAGCCATGTAGCGAAGAAGAGACATGGATTTACATTTCAGACTAGATACAACTGTGATCGCATCTAATCTGCACTGTGGGTATTGTTGTTGAGATTATAAAGAGTAGAGTGTGCGTTCAGGGTTTACAGATGTTTAATATGTCGCTGTTCTGAAACTCATTTATGAAGAACACAGTCCAGAGTTCTTAGTCTGAAGCCCTGCTGCTTTCGAGGTTTTATAACCTTGTTTTTTGAATATCTTTGAAAAAAGGTTTGACAAAATAAGAGATGTGAAGATGTGATGAGCATCAGTTCCACTGCTCTCTCATTTGTTGAATCTATCATCTATTAAATAAGTACACAGATTAATCCATTATGTCTGCTAATGCTGGAACAATTACTGCTTTCTCGATGAGCTGATGGACGAATCAATTTTCATCGTATGACGATTAGAATGTATAGGTTGATATAATTATTATTAACACAGAATCATGTGTCTTGATTTTGGATCAATTAGAGACAGAGGGACAAGCTACCAGTTTGTTCTTGTTGTATTTACTTAAGTGCATATTAACATATTTGTCGTGTTCATTGCCTGTGTAGGATGCTACTCCCACAGAGCTCACTTATGTTGATACAGTTAAGTTTGTTAACATACTGTTTAATGAGTAGTGTTTTACAATGAAACCACTTTTATCTGGTGAATCTGGTTACCTAATTTCCCTGCAGACCACACACGTCCATCCTATGCGCACCAATAAACTGGTAAAATAAAGTTCTGCCTTCTTCGCCTCACCTACAAATGCACTGAAAGTAAACAGGTGACCAGTGCTGTACAGCAGCGGTGACGTTGTCCATCACGAAAACGGTGCATTTACGCCGACAACCGATTCACATACTGAGGGGAGCTTCACTGAACTTAGAATACACAGATGAACAGCTCTTAGTGCTACAGCAGCTTCAGGGGATATGTGGACTGAGGCCAGCAGCAGGCCTTTACTTGTTGTGGTTCAATTATATATAAGTCAAGTTTCAGAAAGAAATCTGCAACCAGCATCACCACAGGCCGAGTAAACAGCCCATTCCAAACAGGCAGGTTTAGAATGGGCACTGACTATACACATATGTTTAAATCTCAAAGGCCAATTTCATTTAGTGCTCAAAAAATGTGTTTTATATTGTACTAACTTATGCTTGTCTCAGTGGTAGGTCAAATCCTGCTCACTGTTTTGCTGTCCAGTAGCGTTACTCAGTACTAAGTCCTTTCTCTGAAATGAAACATGTCTGTCTCTTCTGTGCCTGAAGCAGATAGAAGTGTTAGCACAGCCAGAACTTGGCCTCGACTGAGATATTCTCTCTTGCTGTTGTCCCATAGTGATGTCTGGCTCTGCACTGTCTGAATACCTGGAGGCCAATTTGTGAAGTAATATAATTTATTGTATAGTCATGAATAAAAGGTAAAAGTCTTCCTCACTCAAACGTCCAGTTGTAGTCTTGGGACACTCTTTCCAGCAGGTCCATTTTGGCCCCGGGGGCGCTGCATATGGGCCTGCTACAGTTGTCTCGGATCCGCATGTAGAGGTTCCTGGTGTAGAAGTTCTCAAAATCCTGGTAGAGTGGCACAAAGTCCTAGACATGGGCGAGTAAGGAGAGCACAGTGAATGGGAGTGTGGAGGCTCGTGACTGGCAGAGTTTAGGAATTTCCCGCTATAGCGCGCTTGTTTTATGGAGTATAAAAACTACATGTGCCTTTAAAACTACATGCCTCTCATACTTTTGGAAAGCTTAGCTGGAAGGAATTTAATCTCTGGAAATATAAAACATGACTGGGAGAGGCTATTTTCCTCGCTTCTTGGAGGGGACATCTGTGGGATATCCTCGGGCTGATTTGATAACTTCCCTGCGACTATTCCATGAGCTTCCTTTCCTCAACATACCCAAACACTTAAAACAATGGGCGTCGTTATCAAACCTTACATAACTGAGGAAAAACAATCTCAGCAGTGGGGGACACGTTCCAAATGGGCTGATAACTCCACCACTGGATGTGCATTGACACAAATGCTCTCTTAAACTTTCACACTGCACATGATTGTGAAGAAAAGCACCTAAAGGAGAATATTTCAAATATTATTAAACCTCACTGAGTTTGACTGTGAGGCTCACAGACCTTCCTGAATATTCCAGACTTTTCTCACCATCTATTTCCTGTTTGGGATATTATCACAAGATTACATTTTAACTTCTTTGGTAAACTTCACTTAAAAATGTGTAATGTTAATTTCCCAGGGATGTGCAGTGTCACATTTGGTGCCATTTGGAAACTTGATACTTTATTATGTATAGCAAGCAACCAGCACTCTGCAGCAGTCAGTAGACATGTCTGCCTCTACATCCGCAGATAAATTAAAAAAAGATCTGTCCAACTGATTATTTTGATGATTTGATCTTTATTTTTACTTTACCTTAGCTGACAGACATTTACCGGTAACGCGGGTGTCAATCTCCATCATTGCAACATTCATAGAATCACTTCAACTTTTTAGCAAAGTAAAAGCATAGCATTTGTTTTGTTGCTACCAAGCTTTATATTAAGCTGAATTGCAAAACTTTTATTTTGAAAAGTTGTGAACTTCGGTCTGAAGAATGTGCTCATTGCTTAACATACCTCGGAAATAGCTGACACACAATGTATGAAAAAAAAATAACAACAGTTCAGTGACTCATTCAAACTTGACTCTATAAATCTTCATTGGAGATTAACCAGGTAGGATGAACACAACGTTTTCTAACTTCACTCTGCACCATAGACTGTTTATAAAAAGCTCCTCACACAATGTCGAGCACACAAATGATAAGAATTATCAAAAGTTAATTGTTGGTTTGGTTTGATGAGGACTGATTAATAAGCTTCTAATGTTTGGAATCTTTGCTGTGTGAAAATATCACCTTGGTTAAGTCGGGTAAATAAAAATTACAAATGGATCAGGTTTTACTTTCCATTCCTTGCTGCTGTTGTTTATGTGTTGAGTCACCAGGCAACAAAATTAGAGCTCCGTCTAACAAATTAGTTCAACAGCCTGAAACGCTCCTTATTTCCTTTTTTCTTGGCAGCAACTTTGCAATAAAAAGATCAATTTCCTTGTGTGGGAAGAAATAACACACCCAGGGTAATTAGATGTGTGATGATTGATCACTCCAAAGCTGTTTATGTTAGAAAAAGCTTCTCCACCATTGTCAGATGATTTTTTTTTTTTACTCTCATTCCTGCATTTGTTTGTCTTCCTGTAACTGAACACATTGCTTCTGAGGCTTCTCTCACCTTATGCTCTTCCCTCTCTCTGGCGATGTGGCAACTCTCGATCTTCCAGTGACGGAGGAAGTCACGAAGGTACCCGAAGATCGTCAGGATGCCGTAGCCCATGTAGGTGAGCACCGCCACCAGCATGGGCGTCTCCTCAAACGACTCGATAAATGGCTGATTGTACAGGCTGCCATCATGGGAGGATGTGTGGACCTAAACAACATGGAGAACAGTCAAATCTACTGAGAAAACAAGAAAAACACAAGGAATTCTAAACTATGGTGATGAAGACGAAAGGATTATTGAAGCAATTGCTTTGGATGTTAATATTCTGTTAACTTAAGTTGGAATGAGTCTTTATTTGAAATGTTTTCTTTATAGTGTTTCAGAGAAGTAACATTTCAGTCCATCTGTTTGGCAGGTTGCTTCTACAGTATCATTTTGAAAATAGGCAATGTCTACCGAGAGGTTATGTTTTAATCTGTTCGTGTCATTGTTAGTTAGCGGGATTACACAAACACTACGTGACTGATTTATATGAAAATTTGTTAAGGGCTGAGGCATGACCCAAGGAAGAATCCATTACAATCTGGAGCAGATACAGGAATTTAATTTCACTTCCTCTAACATGGCGAGAGAGGGCATAAGCCTTGGCGGAAGTATTCGCTCTAGTATTAAATTACTTAACTCTCATAATACATAACGTTATTTGTGAAATACATATAGGTGTGTGAAATCAAAAATATATTACAATGTCTCTGGATGTGAAATGTTAAAAACCCAAATATCCAATCTGATGGTGAAGAAACAGAATCAGAGGAGCCATGGCAGTTACCTAATATATACTGGCCAGAACAGATTCTCCCCACAATAAGACTAACTACAGTAATACTAATACTGCAGTATTTGGAATATTCTTGATATAAATGTGCACTATGATCTCCTGTGACTCCCTCTCCTGTGGTTAAAAAAAAAAAAAAAGACACTCTTTTGTTGTTGTTGCTGGAGGTTTGTGTAATTTACTCAGAGGTGACTTATAGCATGTGCAGCTAAATTGTAAGTGGGAGGAAGATAAGGACGCAGCATTGAGTTCTTCAGCTATAGAGGGAAGAAAGCACTGAGGTCTGACTGCCAAATAAGAGAAGAGCTGGCTGCATTGATGGAAATCTGTGAACTCAGTGATCTCTAATGCAATAATAAACTGTACAAGTATCAAACTTTCACACAGAAAATCCGCTTTACATGTTGGTTTTCTCAATTTTGACAAGTGGATGGACAGAAACCTGCGACTCACACAAGTTGTGGACAGAGGGGAGCCATCATGCTCATGACTATTAGGCGCTACATGTGACCGGTCATGCCTCTCTCTCAAATACCTTAGAGAGCAGCAGCGCTGACATCTGCATGAACTGTGATCAGCTGAGGTTCAGTCCCCATGTGCTCGCTTTCTGAGCCCGTACCAACCCAGTGGAGCTGCAGACACAGGTGATGACAAAACCTGTCCACTCCCTGTCTCTCCTTTTATTTTACTTAAGAATCTCAAACTGGAGATGACTATAAATATATATATATATATATATATATATATACATATACTTTGCTTCTGCTGACAGTTTCCCCACTGAATTATCATTATCACTCAATGACTGACGGTCACCGAAAATGTTTTTGCCTTAGTGATGTAGAAGAAAAAACTGATTCAAAAGGAATTTCGAAGACGTAGAATTCTACTGTTCAACTTTTCACTCCACTTTGCTTTTCATTTTGCTTATCAGACTGAAATGACTGTACCACATGTCTATGAGTGTGGGACCCATGTGTGCTACATTATCTACTCATGTATTCAGAGGGGATCTGTTAATTGGGACAGGCACAGAGGGTGCACCAGAGTGTGGAAATTTCATTAGCGTCTTTGGAAACTGCTGGTTTACAGCATGCATGCAGCCTCAATAGCAGCATCTCTGAATGAACATGAGCACCAGCTCAGTGTCTCCATAACCACTTAACCTATCACAGCTTCAGGCTTCAGATGTAAAGGCAGTTAACCACTTCAAGAAACAAACAAAAGACAGCCAGGCAGGTTTTAGAGCAAACATGTGATCAGTCCCAAGTGGTTTTACTGACCCTGGTGGTATGTGCATCATTAAACACTGAGATAATATTCTGAAACTGTTAGGAGTTATACGAGGGGTGGATCCAGCGGTGAGGCAAGGGGGCACTGGTCCCTGCTGATAGCTGATTGGCCCCAGAAGTGCCCCTGTTCTGTCTGTAGTTCTTGTCACACATATGAGGATGCATCAGTAGTAAACCTTCGCCCCTTGTTAACTTCCAATCCATGCAAGCAAGGAGGCAAATAAAACATTTACTTCCTGTGCCAAGAAAAACATAGCAATGGGTGACTGCCAATCGAACACCGATCAGGGGCGATCAGACTGAACACGGCTTTACCAGCCACACTAATAATAAACATGAGAATTTGTCAGGAATCTTAACTTCCTCAGCTTTTTTTTTTTAAGTAAACAATGTGCTCGAACAAGGAGCAATCTTCAAAATATGAAATGATCTAATATTTAAGGATGTGTGGCCTCCAAACTATAGAGCTGAAAATAACGGAATCACTTAAATGTGCACCTCACTTGATCAGGAATCATGAATGGATGTTGAACATACAATTGGTCTCTCTGTGTCAGCCACTGAGTCATACTAAAAAAAGGATTCCTGACTACACAGACTTGTATTGTGAAATGTCAACTTTCAAAGATGTCACTACGACCTTCCTCTTGTGAAACAAACGGGATGGCGGTGTAGCGCAGCATAGACCCATTCATAAAGTTGAGATTTTTGATGCATTGCAATAATGCTCTGTAAACAACAAGTATGCCGAACGGAGGACCGTCTCCGAAGGACTCGAAGAGACACGTTGATTCACGCCGTGGAGGAGAAGAGGAATCAGCAAAGGGCGGAAACTCTATAATCCGATGAGTTTTGAAAGGACTTTGGTGTCTTGTCTCGACAACAAAATGAGATTTTCTGCATTATCAGGGCATTCAATCGTTGATCCTGTCATTTTCGTTAACTACGATGACAACATGTCAGCCAGCCGCGTTACAGCAGCCTCTCCTCCCCACCCCAACCGTCCCATCCCCGGGCCTCACCTCCTCCTCCTCGGGGTGGCAGTGGCGCTTGTGCTGCCGCTCGTGGCAGCGGTGGAGGCTCCTCAGCAAGCCGTTACTCTCCGGCTTCAGTCCGTTCTTCACCCGCTGACACACTTCCCCGGCGGCCGGCTTGGTGGCGGGGCTCTCAGTCATCGCTGGCCGACGGTTGTGCAGCCGGGACGGCAACTTGCATGAAGCGAACACGGGGCTGTGGCCGCGGTGCGGAGCGGTGACAGCACCGGAGATGCGGACGTTTTCCAGCCGCGCTGAAAAACTCTCGTCAGGCACCGTCACTCACACATGCGACACACGCGCGCGCACGCCCACATGCACGCGCTCACCCACGCACTGTGAAACCTGAACATGCAGACGTCGAACACCGGAAGTCAACGCCCACAAATCAGATCGGAGGCTGCATGAGGGGGCGGGGCCACGTCCTACACATATAACAGAGGGCGTGGCTCAGTGAGCTTGATTCACATTTTCCAATGTTTATATTCAAATGATTAGGATCAAAGGCAAATTATAATGACATGTACTGTTTTTAAAACAACAAATGCATTGCATACACTGAACTCGGTCCGGTTTTATAACTTTAACATACATGTTATATTAGTTGTTTAGTCATTTTCAAACTTAGATAACTTAGTAATTTAACTGCATGGCTTGGCCAAGTCTGTTTTTGGTTGGTAGCACACATTCATCACTTTAAAACAGTTTTTGTTTGTTTTCTGTAATTATTTACTATTATTACTTAGCATTATTTGACTTTTGTTGATTTATATATATATATTTAAACTACCACAGAGTATTAGGGCCATTTGGGGGAAACAATCTGATTTTAAAGAACAAGGCTGTAATTTTTTACGCTAAATTAAGCCGCAATTTTCCGAAAACAAAGTTGTAGTATTATGAGAAATAAGGTCCACTTGCCTGAATACACATGTACAAATCCTGAAGATACCATCACCTATATGGCTGAGAATCTTTTAAGAATAATTAACACTGAAGGAATCCAGACTGGAATGAAGGCAATGGAGGACAGGGAAACAAATGATCCCACGCTACCTTACATTGTCATCAATCTCTGTTGTTGTATTGAGAGTTTCCTGTAGGCAGAAAGTTACATCTTGTACAAAATAATGACAGAACCTCAACCTTAAGGAAGATTAAAAGAAATTAAGTGATGTAAAAAGCCTTGAAATTCTCAATAATTGAAACTAAAGCACACATTTTCAGACAGTCCCAAAATATTTAAATTACTTTAAATAAGTGTTAACTTTTGCAGTACCTATACAAACCAACAAGCTGACAAAACCTCACATGGAAATAGAGAAATAAATGTATGGAAATAAATGCATGAAAATATTGTTGCATGTTGCATCAAATTATTGTGTGTGCCATTTGGAGCATATTCCTTTAGCTTTTATTTAATTCATTCTTTTTTTTAAAGAATCTATATGACTTGCTATGGAAAGACTTATATAATATAGCATAAGTGTATTATCATTACATTTTGTGTTTGCATGAGGGTGGTGCTGACAAGTCAAACAAGATCATTTACATTAGTATGGAGAGTAATTAAGGACATCAGTCTCAGAATCAAGTGGTCAATGTTTCTCTTTGGACTCAACTCTTTGCTCTGCTGTACAAGACACATATGCAGCAAGTAAATTTAAGTGTGGTACTGATTCTTAAGTCAACCTTTATTCATCTTTATAATAACTAGAATAAAAATCCCAGTCCTTTTGATAACATTGCAACCACAGCAGAACTCATCATTACTTGTGTGGCTGCTCCCTCTAGTGGATTTACGGTGCAGTGGTACCAACATATGTAGAGTGGGATAACGTTTGAGGTTTAATTGCTGTTGACATTGGCTGAACTGACCTGCAGAGCCTTCACCTCCAGAACACATGATAAAGAGCAGCAGTGAGGGGACCTATACTGTATTTATATTTTTTTTTAATCACCAATGCCATTTATAGTATAGCTAATGGCTAAAAATTAGAATTCATATCTTTCAAAAGGACACTTTAACATGCAGATTGGAGAAAGTCGAGGCTGCTCTCCTTATACCTGACGGTCCATTGAGATATAGAGAAGATAAAGCATGCAGAGTGGTTTTGCCAGCGATAATGCCACGCCACTGTTTCCTCTCCACGTGTCAGGAAACAATTTGTCCGCTGCTGCCTCCTCCAGCTTTCAAGGCACAGAACTGCTGTTTCATGTTTCATGAGAGATGGGCCGAACCCCCTCAGGTCTGGAATGCAGCATTCTTGGTTCAGCTGCTCTTCAGTGGGAAAATGTAGCTAAATTATTCAACTGTGAACCGTCTGTGTTTGATGAGACAAACCCTCATAATCTGTTCAGAATCCTACACATTTCAGTTTTCATGTTATCTCAGGTTCTGGTTTGTTTTTAGGCCTTACAACGATTTCCACGAGCCTTGTTGAAGGAAGTTAGTTGTACAGTGAGGATGGGGATGATGTTTTCTCATCACTTACAGCTGTGGAGTTGAATTATTTTAGAGTGGCCTGTTAAGTAAAAGGACCCTGCAGACTTTCTTATTCTTGAAGAATTTGGATTGTGAACTGTGTAGTTCTGGCTCTTGCTCAGGATTATTTCCGTATGTGAAACTAATTTAACTTCTACACTACATTTGAATCCTCCTAACAAATTACATGTTTCTTCATTTCATATAAGCTTTGCACTGTTAAGCCTATAAAGCTGATTAATGATAATGCATACACTATAGGGGAATATATACATACTGTGGGGATAGATAACAACAGCATTTCTTTTCTGTAAGCAGGAAGTGCATATAAGCTGTCAGACATCAGTCAGGTGGGAGTTGGGACACTATAATATACAGGAGAGGTTTCCTTTCCACCACCCGTACGAACAGCCAAGATGGAATAAAATCTTATTATGTCATAATCTACATTTGTCCCATTTTCATTCAGCATTGGTGATGAAATGTTCACCATTCTGTCAGGGTTTGGTTTTTGCAGGACCCAAAGCAGAACAAAGGGCCATACAGGTATGTGTGAGTTTAAATAATAAAAACAGGTTTATAGTCTCAGTCGCCAACTAGGCAGGATGACAGCAGGCAAGACGACAAACGTAAAGTGTACATTTCTTTATTTTCATCTATTTTCTAACTACACAGGTCTCATTCAATAATGTAATAAGTTTCAGACAGATATTCGTACCCCCCCCCCTCATTTGACACTGCAGGAAAAATAAAAGATACAACGTTCAAGACAAGTCTCTCCACGTGCAGCAACAAACATGAAATAACTGGAACAAACATGGCACCAACTGTGTAGATGGTCTACTTGTGACCCTTTTGGTTTGTGGCTGTTTTTGCACTCCACGTTTGTGTAGGTCACCTGTGTTAGTGTTGTGTTAAGGTAGATTGAGTGTGGCTGCTTGTGTGCCTGCTGCTCACTTTTAATCCAGCAGCAGTAATTGGTTGGCCCTTCTGTATTGTGAAATTGTTTGTGCCACCAGTAGAAGTCCCTTATTTACATTTTGCTGCATTAGATGCATATTTACATCAGGTTTAGATTTGAAGTCTTGTGTGCTGAGAGTCATATATAAATGCAGTCAGCACCTGTTCTGTGTCCCTGTTTTTCTCTGGTCTCTCCTGCAGCCTGATTAAACCGATCAGTCATCAATGAGGAGCACCTGCCAGTGGATTGAGGTTCTTTAAAAACCTGTGTCAGGATCAGAAGCGAGGCTTCCAGTGTGGGGACTGCTGGGCCTCAGCATGGGATTTGAACCTTGTGTGTATTGTGTTGTTGGATGATAATAAATCCCATGGTTCTGCTGTTTTTAAAGACTTTATGATGTTGATTCGTATCAATGGTGGTCAGTTTACATGTTATTCACCTTTTAGGGCTGCATAATCGTGGGGCGTAACAATTGTCACAAAAATCATAGACAGTGACAATTCTTATACCACATGCAGAATAGTTATTTTGGAGTCTGTACATCTATTCTCACCTTCCCACCTCTGACCCACAATGCTACAGTCCATCAGTTTCTTATTAATTCTAGTCATAATCCAAATGACCACACACATAAAGCACACAAAAATATAAATTGTGAGGTGATGCATTTGACAATTTGCAAGTTAGCACAGCTTCACCAGTACAATGGAAGGTGTTGGGCAAGAAGAAACATGTCAGCTCAGCAATGCAATAGCGAAATGAAAATAAAAGCAATGTAGTCAAATACAATAGGCTACAACACAAAACTAAATCTATATGGATTCAAAGTTGCAGTATGACAGAAATGGGAAATGAAGTAACAACTTTAACTGTATGGAGTGTGTGTGAGTAGTTATTGCACAGTGGAGTTACATTGTGTGTTGTACTGTGTTTGCCTAGAGGCTGGTTGACAGCTGATGTCTGCATGGAGTGGTGATGTAGTTAAGACAATGGGCGAAAAAGCCTCTTGACATTGGATTTGAACAACCATGTCATGATGGTGATGATTATTAGTAAAGCTGAAATAACTAAAATTCATAAAATGAGCCTCTACCCACCAGCCCCTGACTACACAGACCAAGAATCAAATATTTAATTTCAGTAAACTTTAAATTACTGCTGAATTACTGCATCACTCGCCTGTCCTCTCCACAGTTATCAATCTTTGGACCACTGGGTTCAGATGTGAGACACTTTCTCTGTATGTACAGGACGGCTTTGGGTTCTTGTGGATTTGCACCAAGGTTTGCAATAATCAATAGCTGAGTTGCCTGCTGACTCTGTATGAAGTGTAAATGAGCCCGTTCAGATGATGTGCAGGGGATTTGTTTTGTTTTAAATATTACTTTTTATGTAGACCCAGTCCACCCTCAAGGACTTTCAGGCGTGTTCCCAGCAAGTCGGTGAAGGCTCAGGCCTGTCCCACTGTGAAATTGTGAAGTGCTTCAGTGCTCTCGTGCAGAGCTTCTGAGCCCTTTATGCACACTTTCCGTAAGACTCTGCCAAGGGGAGTTACCCAAAGCATAGCATTGTGGGGGTTAAACAAAAACCAAATGGCAATGTAAAAATAAACCAACAAGCATGGATGGAGCAACAAGTCCTGACGTTGACATTACAAGCAAAAAGTTCTCATGTAAGTGTAAGCACAAAGTTCCAATCCGATTCATAACCACAACTTGTGTCATGGCATTTAAATAACAAAAAGTAAATCAATAATCTAAAACCTATTTTGTATGACAAGAACCTGGACCTTTGTCAAGTCCACTCCCCTTTGATCCCACAAGGATTTCATTCACTGTTGCTGTACGGCAGAGTTTTCTCAGAAGCAGGGACGTGCACAGACATTTTGGTGGGCAGGGGCTCAGATGAGAAAAAGGGCACATCTCAAAATTATTTATAAAAGAAATGTTTCACATCCAACAGTTAAATAATAAAACCCTTAATACACTTACATCCACACAATTGTCAAATACTCAACAGTAGTAGGATGAATAGTTATTAGATGAGGAGCCTTCCATCAAATGATGTAGTTACTGTTTAAGGCAAACTAAATCACTAGAGGGATTTTAATGTGAAACAGCTGAAGGAAGTGGCGGGTTTGGATTAACAGCATATTGTAGAAACTTTAACAAGGCAAAGAGGAGCTGATCAAAACAAGACTTGGTAGTAAAATCCGACCACTTTTACTAATACTAGTCTGTTTTACACTAATTGAGGAAGTATGTAAGCATGACTATAAACACATTTACCCCAGTGCAAGATTTCTCTGGGTAGATTTTGCGTCCTCCTGTTCGGCTTTTAGACACTTGACAGCTGCAGGACTTTTCCTGCGACTGGGCGTGGTCCACCACGAAGCCACGCCCAGTCACAGAAAAGGTCCTGCGCCTGTCAAGTTTTCGTGGCTGGTAGACCACACCCAGTTAGTCATCTTTTCATGATTTTCCACCCTATTCTTATATACTTGGTGATTTTCTTTTAGCAATCGATAACACATTGCTCTGTGATGTGACAAACTCAGAAAAGAAATTATAAATTGCTTTACACAGTGTTTAAAGTCCCTCCTCTCATGAATTTGTCCCTCTATAACTTTTTAAAAAGTAAAATACAAATTTTGAGTGAAGTAAGCAGTCATCGCCACGGATGAGTATTTCTCTGCAATGTCAGTTTGAAAAAAATGTATTCAAGTAAACAAGGTATATGATGCCACAAACCACAGAAATCAATCCTGTGAACTTGTTTGTGAGGCTCAGTGGTTAGAAAACACTGTGAGGGTGCGGAGACAGGGAGACGGGGAGCGGGGACGGGTCCACATTTACAGATCCCAGGCGTGAAATGAAGAATTACATTTACAATTGAGTTTTAGGCCAAGAGGGGAATTTTTTCATGACAAAACTTTTGAATAGATACATTTGGGAAACAAAAAAAGTTTGAGTGGCTGTGATAAGCTGCTGGATTTGTAATTTAGATTTTGATCAAACATTAGATCAAGTCACACCACTCCACCCTGCAATGTTTAAACCCTCTTCTTCTTCCCCTCTGTGCTGTGCAGTAAAGGAGCATTTTATTTAAATTTTCTAGCTGGATGCTACGTATCATTGATGGATCTAACCTCCTCCTCACCTTGTCACCTCTATAAGCCCCGAAAATCCATGCTCCACACTAGATGGCTGTATGGGACGGATGTGGAGATGCTGTGTGTTTCGTGAGCAGAGAAAATGTCGGAGGAAAAAGACACAACATTGGTGTTTTTGTAAAGTGGCCTTGAACTGAGCTCTGAGGTAATGTTATAATTAGTTCTCACGGGGATTAATCTCCTCTCCGACTGTCTGCTGGTTCTGTCTCCCTCTTTTCTCTCCTCCCATGTGCCTCTCTGTCTCTGCCCCCATCTCTCCTTCAAACCCTCTTCCTCTCTTCTCCACTGCCCTGTGGTAGTGGGGGATGGTCAGTGTCGGTTGCAAGAGGGAGAGAGTGGGCAGGTGGCTCAGGGATTGGTGCCAGGGAGAGAGTCTGATTGTGTACAGGTGTACTGTGTTTGCTAATGACTCTCTCCCCCCCTTATTAGCAGTAGCGTGCTGGGACAAAGAGAGAGGCGCTGGAGGACAAGAGACACGGACTGAGATCTGCGGATGTATATGTGTGTGTGAATTAAAAAAATAAAGCAACTTAACTGAACCCTGTCAGACATCGTTTATAACGAGGAACCCACTGTAGCACGCTCGTGCCACCGCGGGTTCCAGCACGCTGCTGCTAATAAGGGGGGGAGAGAGTCATTAGCTAACACAGTACACCTGTACACAATCAGACTCTCTCCCTGGCACCAATCCCTGAGCCACCTGCCCACTCTCTCCCTCTTGCAACAGACACTGACCATCCCCCACTACCACATGCCCCTTGCTCTCTTTCTTTTCCCGTCTCTGAGGCACAGGTGTGACTTCTTTCCTCCGGACCCATTTGTCACCTCACAACACAAGGGAGTAGATAAGAGAGGATGTGATAATCGCTGAATTAGAATAGATGAAATGTTGAAATCTGAAGAGGAGAGTCAACAGGAAAAGAAAGTTTAATTCTGTGCTCTAGAGTAAGATGGTGTTTTGGCCCAGGAGCTGAAACAGGATTCAATCAATACAGACTTGGGAGGAAGGTACGTCTGCTATTATTATTCTCTGCCCGATTTGACCATTTTCTGTGACTTTAAAAATATGAAATATCGTGAAAGATGACATGAAAAAAACAGTGTAGTGTTGATCGGGTGTAAATCAAATGTTCAAATGCATTTTTGTACAAAATCAAGGGTAAGAGTCCAAACTCATCAATCAATCCAACCTTTCTGCAGCCTGCATCAGTAGCTCGCAGGAGTATTCACCATTGTGCATTTGACTTTGAATAAGATTTGTTTTTCAAATCATCAAATCAAAGCAAATTTAATTTGTATAGCTCGTATTCACAAAGCTTTACAATCTGTCCAGAAGGTGCAACATCCTCTGTCCTTAACCCTCAACTAGAGTGAGGAAAAACGTTAAAAACAGCAAAAGTTTAACGGCGTAGAAATGCAGAAACCTCAGGGAGAGTCACAAGTGAGGGATCTCTCTCCCAGGTGGACAGAAGTGCAGTAGATGTCACGAGTTACAGAGCACATCAACGAAATAATACTATATTATACAACAGAAATGAGAGAAGTGGTATATTTATACAAAAGGAAAAGTCGAACAGAGATGAAAGAAGACTCTGTTTGACACAGAAAATTAGCTAAACTGCTTAATTCAGTGTTGCACATCTGGACCCCCATGGCTGACAGTATTTTTGAGGGGATTTTCTTATGCTGCCACAAGATGGCGGTCCAGTATAACTAATAAGTCACAGATTCAGCTGTGAGGCTTTGGAAACAAATAAAATGGGACAGGTTTTAAAATCTGCCCAAAAATGAACAAAATATGAGGATAGAGTCTAGCAGCTGATTCTGAACCATTGTTATGATCCTCCAACATAACAACAAGGGCCTTGAATCCACAGTTAAAATCATGAGGCTACATTTGAATGATAAATAACCTTTTTCAATTTGGACGATTATTAAATAACCTTGGTTTGAATTTTTTTTTAAAAAGGAATCACAAACCTAAAGATTTAAAGATCTGTCATTGATGGAGAAGCTTATACATACATTGGATTTAATCTCTTAAAATACTGTTGGGATTAAAAGGGACTGTAGGCCTTTTCCACAGCAGATTTTTAGACATGGCAGAAAAAACATGTGTAATTAACATGTAGTAATGACAGTTTGACACTGAGCCAGGATGTATAACACCAGCACCATGAACCGAAACAACTGCATTGATTTTCACCATCATTAAGAGGAACAGTCACACATTCTATGATAGCATAAATCCTAGTCCTTTAGTCAGTGATAAATGAATTCAGATTCAGGGTGATGCCACAACACAAACATACCAGTGTCTCCAGAAACAAGAGGAATACCCTGCGTCACTTTGTCGAGGTTTAGTTAAGGCCATTATGATAAGATTTGTTGAATCACAGTGCTGCGAACTAAATCCCGATAACCCTGTTTTAAATTAGTTTCCTTCTTAAGTTGAAACTGAAAGACATCAAAAAGAACAAGGGGCCAGTGTCATTGTGTCGCTCTCCCTCTCTGTCTCACACAAACTCACTGATCATCTGATAACGTCAGACTGACCATCTGCAGCACCAGGAGAAATCCTGGTCCCACATCCGGTCAAGATTCTACAGTCTTCATCAGGCAGGACGGTTTCAGCTTTAACTCAGTAGATTATTATTATTTTGCTTGTGCATGCACACACACAGACACACACACGTAGGAGTGAGAACAATACCAAAATGAAGGTAATGGTTAATGACGCATGACTGAGAACGATTTAGAATCAACAACCCCCTCCCCCTCCAGTAAAGATTTACAAACCCCTTTGTAAACTATACTTTAAGTTATTTATACTGAAGAAGGGCCTCTGAATACATTGTGAAACATGCACACAAATACACAAACTCAAATGATGGCAGAGAATTTATGGGAAAAAGGATCTCCCTTTAAAAAATAAACAAAGAGCCGTCTAATTTTCTCTGTTCATTTCAAAATTTCTGATTCGAGTTTTCTCAGTTCTCTTTCTCCCCTTTCTCCTACTACTCTCTTTTCCTGCCTTTTCCTCTCAATCCCCCCCAATAGCACCTTTAGCCTTTTTAGACAAAAGCAGTGAAATGAAGATGTACAGAAAGTGTAAAGAGTTTTACTGTGACCATCCTTCTCTTCTGCTCTTTTTAACACTATAAGGGACATTACATTAAATATAACCTAGATCCCAGCTCAGGGCAGCCTTTGTACAGTAAAACCCCCAGAATGACCCCGCCTGTGGGTATTACTCTAAGTATATGCAGGCTGGTCCCTGGATGATATAAACCACTGCCCCCTCAGAATGACCCTTTTGGATATTACATCCGCTTTATTCAGGCGTGTTGTTGGACAGCCTGTGCATGGCCCCTGCAGCGATTATTGTTATGGTCACTAATTACAGTCGGGCAAGCTGAGATGACTAGTGTGGCTCTTAAACTAAATATAATCAGGCATGTCCAAGGCCAGCCTTTTTATGACCATGTCAGGATATGGTTCAAGGTACACCAGTTTTATTCAGCTGTGAGGGACTGTAAACAGCTCTGTGGTGAAGCCCCCAGGGCTGCCAAAGCCCCCACAGGATAGCACATGAACCAAATACAGGAACGTCCCCCGGTAGCCTCTTTATATTATAGAACCTTTTAAGTATTAATACCAGGGCACCATGACATTGACTTTGTGGAATAATATGGAAATTGTGTCCAAGACAGGGAAGGTCAGGAAACTTGATACTATCACAAGGGAACTAGAATGGCACTTAGTAAAGCACATATACCACTGCCAAGGTCAAACCATTCTACACATGTCTGTAAGGTCTTAAAATAGAAAAAAGGTAGTAGTCTGGTATTCTGCACCGAATTGTACAGAATGAAAGATAAATATATCAGATTTTTTACATGAGGATTCAGGCATACAAATTATGCAAATATGCACAATGTTAAAGATAAAAAGATGAGGAAAAATATTAATTGAACACTTGCATAATCCTGCTGACGAATAAACCCACTAACTGACACAAGTTAACTATTTTGTTACTTGGTTTAGATAATTGAGATATACTTTAAATGATCTTCTTTCCCTTCTTAAAGTATATAGCCATTTCTAGGCCAAATCGATTAGGAACCACTGCTTTTAAACTTTTTAAACTCAAGCTACATTAACAGAAGAGGAAATTATAAAATTTTAAGCAGCACACTCTGGAAAGTCATGAATGTTATATCATGGCCACAGTGGGATTTAGTAATACTTGATAGATTTGTGTTTGGAGAGGAAACTTCTCACACTGGGTCGGCGTCAGGCCAACATCACTTCTTATTTTTCCCACAGAGCCCCTGAGGGAATGTCAAGGTATACAGCTGAGTTGTTGCTCCTCACTTTGCTAAGCGAGGGACAAGAAATGTGATGCAGGGGGGAGAAAGCAGCAGTGACAGTAAGTGGGGGAGAAGAGAGACGGGAACATGAAACCCGGTCGTAGAATTGTGAAGGGCGGGGACGAGAAAGACAGAAGATCTTATTACTGTCTACAGGTTCTAACTCATCACAGCAACTGTGTGTCATTCAAGCCATGCTGATAAACAGTAATGTTATCAAATGGTTTGACCCTGGGCAGTCAGTGACTCATAACACAGCATGTTCATGTACATATATATATATATGATATTGCGACTTCTTGCTGATCTTGTCTCGCGATACAAGTTATTGCAAGATGAGATCAGCGAGATCAGGAATAACTAGGAGGAGGATAACATGATATTTAAGCTACAAATATGGTTTAAATGAAGCAGTTTTGAGTCAAATGTGAATGTCGGGGGTTTTAATGACACCACAGGAGCAGTACGGAGGCATTTTCTTTTCTTTTTTGTGTGTTTTATTGAATGTCTATCATTTTTAATGTGACTTTAAGTACAAGTGAATATCTACACTGGTATTAAGAATACTACTTTTACCTAAATAAGTGCTTTGTCCAGTATTTTGTTCAGAATAATAGATAATTATTTATTACCACTTTTCTATTGTAGAACATAGTTAAAACCTGTGAAGGGTTGGTGATGCAGCAGCCTCAGCCTCTGCAGCACCACAGGACATGTCCAAGTTACCGAATCCACTTTACACCAACTGGAATAATTTGGTGGCAGCCAGAGATTCTCAGCCAAAAGACTGAGCCTGTTTAATAACCATTAACACCCGGTAACGTGGTGAAACAGCTTCCTCCTGTAAATCATTGGCAAGTTCCACAGTGACAGAAACAGAGCGTCCCCATAACCATAGGAAGTCACTTCCACACTTGCCTGCATGCACACAGTGTGAGAGGAGAGGGGAGGACTGAGAGTCTGAATAACTCACTGCGGCAGGCTGCTGTTGTGGTGCTGGGCTGCTCTGTCTTGTCCTGTCTGTCCCTTGCACGGTGACTTTATCAGTTATTTGTTTTTCTCTATAAGAAAGTATGCAGATGTGGAAATGTCTCACCTCTACAGCTGTTTGTTTTTAGTTTTTCTGTTTTTTTTTTAGTTATATTAGGGGAAACGTCTGAATTATTTCCATGCCAGTTTGTGGAGGGGTGGGGCATGACCCAAGGAAGGGCCTCAGGAGGTGGATCCCAGATTTGATATCACTCTCTTTAACATTTTTCATAATTTCTCAGAGAACATCTCATGGATCTTGATGGAAAAAAAATCAGGCATGTTTAGTGGACTGATAGTGTATGTAGTTTCATGAGGGGACTCTTTTTTGTCAGCTTCTGAAAATTGTAAAAGGATCATTGATATGCTGCTCAAATCTTTGCTCCCCCTCACTAAATAATCAGGATGCAACTCCTCCACTTGCTCCTTTGCTCAGGTGCCTATATTCATAACTTCTAATTTCACCATATGGAGCAGGTTATTTCTGAGATACAAGATCACCACAACACACTATACCTACTGACCAATCAATTCTCCTGGACAATAGAATCACTATTCGTAGAGGATCCTGTGGAGCTCGATGTGTGGATTGTGAGAGGTTCTCTTAGGATGGCAAGAGTTTTCAAACCCCAGCAACCCTCTTTTGACTTCCTGACTATTTCTTTATATGAACTACCCTCATTATTGGAGAGGGCCAGCTCCTCAGCAGGAGTGCACTCCTGTGTAAGAGGCTCCCTCCTGTCTTCATTCCTTTTTTATCCTGTTGGCTGCAGCAACGTCAAAGACATTTCATTGTGCTTTTGTACAGAGACCTCATCCTACACCGATACAAACATTAAAGCCTTGTACACGTTAACCTCATACAATATTTGCTCTGTTTGACACGTGCATCTGAAAAGTTGAAAATTGTCATACTTACCAAACATGGTCATACACAGCTGTTCATCCTGCATTTGTCATTTTAGCCTGGATTATGTTTAACTTGTCTGTAATTGTCAAATATTATAGTTTGCTCTTTCTTTGTAAAAAATGCAGTTTAGGTTTGACTTACGCCCGGGCCACAATGAATACATGAGCGTGTGCGTCCACAATGCCTGCATGAGCAGCGTGTCTCACGCATGTGAACACGCATGTTAGGTTTAGTGAATCCAGTTCATGAAAAAGATGAAAAAGATGGGCATGTTGAACTTGCTTTATAATGCAGGCCTCGTGTGAACGTCTTTACCACACCATGCACTCCATATTTTCGGAAAAACTTCTGAAATCTGGAACCTTGCTGAGAAATCACCTGCATGCTTAATTTGAGTTCCCTCAGTTCACTGCACCTACGACACTAATGTGCATTTAATGCAGTGGACTGTTTTATATATTGACCAAACACATCATTAAACAAGAAGCTGCTGCTCATGTCTTGATTATTTCATCCTACACTATAAGGCCTTTGAAGACATCCCTCCACTCATACTTCTGTGTACTCTCTTGGTCTACTTCAAGAAGAAAATCATATTGCTACACAGTGATGTATTAGACTATACTGCTCTTCCGTGTACCAGCAGTTTCTTATCTGTTTCAACATGACAAAGCATCTGTGCACGGAAACAAAGCTATTATAAGAAATGGGTTTCAGTTTGTTATGAAGGAACTTGAGTGGCCTGCACAGAGGTCCTACGCCTCTGGAATGAAACGGATCGTTGACCGTTTGCCAGGCCTTATCGGCCAACACCAGGGCTGACCTAATTAGTACTCCTGTGGCTGAATTGGATCAACTCCCTGCAGCTCGGCTGTAAAAGTTTTGCCTTCCAAAAAAAGTGGATATGGCTGCAGGTGTTTTTTTTTTCCATAGATGAAATGTTTCCGTGTGTCAGGAAACAACTCTTTAACTCAATATTATAGCTAAAGCTGCACTGTATCCATTGTTACAATCTCCCTTTCTGTCCACCTAATTTCAATTTGTGCTTTGTTTGCCTCATCCTGCCTCCTCTGCATTGCCCACCCTCTGTCCCACTTCCTTTCATTCCTTTTCAAAGAGACACCCTCCGCCACTTTGATCCTCCATCCTCAGCTTTTAATTTCTTCAAAATTAAATCAGCCTCTCTGAAACCTGCCTCTTTTTAAGTGATACTCTTAATTGCCTGGAGAAGAAAAACATGCGCTAACCTCCCTCCAATGGGAGGCCGTACGGAGGTCAACAATAGCAACAAAGAGCAGTGCATGAAATGGAAGGGAGCTCTTCAGCATGTTGAAATGTGTGCCAAAATATTAGTGGTTACTCTTTGAAGAATACCATCTCAGAAAGAAGTGAGGGTATTATCCTCATCATGGGCATAATCAGTGTGCCTAACTATTCATATAGTTGTACCAGCACGTAATCTAGCTTTACTAGTTTTTCACTGCACCTTTTGGCACCGCACTAATACACCTTCAGTTTACTGTTTCTGATGACTTGCGATTAGTGTTGGCGTTTATAGTTTAAGTGTAAAGTGAGCACAGGTCAGCAGGAGTGTACTCACACTTTTAGTTTCCACTGTTCGACACCTTTCACTTCCTCTTCTCCCTCATCATCACCTCTGCTCACTCACACCCTGACATGTGTGTGTTACAAGCAAGCTCTAATAATTACATTATAACTGAACTACAAGGAGTGCATGAAGAGGTTTTACAAAATAAATCATGTAGGGTAAAGAGTGGAGGAATAATAAAGGTGTGTAGATGAAATCAGTGGCCCTAATGCAACTAGGGTTGGTATTAAGCCTATTAAAGGTTCAGTGTGTAGAATTTAGTGACATCTAGAGGTGAAGGTGCATGTTGCAGCTGAATACTCCTTACCTCACCCTCCCCTTCCCAACCTGAAAGAGAACCTGTGGTTTTTAGTTTGTCCAGTTTGGATGGCAGTAAAAAAACATGGCGGCTTCCACAGAGAGGACCCCCCTCCATGTACATATGAAGTTTTTAAATATAAAGAGCCATTCTATGGTAAAGAAAACAACTATTCATACATTTAGATGAAACACACCAGTGAAAACATCACTGGGATTATTTTATATTCAAAATCCCTCTCACCTAAATTTTACACACTGGACCTTTAGGCACCAGTTCCTTCACGGCAGTTACCTGCAGGATTCACTGGGATGTGCTGCAAACGTCTGAAGACAATTCTGTGTAAAGGGAGGAACATTTCAAACTTGATGAAGCACTCGTTAATATTTGCATATTTATGTTCATATGGTCGTAAGTTCTGCACCGTGTAGGCACCAGACCCATTTTAAAAGTATTGATTTAGTTCTGGTATTAAAGAAAGCTACTCTGTAACTTGGTCACATTTTGCTTGTTGTGAAATGTGTAAACAAAATCAAAGGCTTTTTCTAGTTTTATATTGATTGAAATGCTTCCATAAAGGTAACATAAGTGTTTTTTTCATAGCAGTAACCACATGGTGTCTCCTTGCTTTTTGATTTGCTCTAGCTGTGTAGATCACCTGCAATAATGGACATTTTGCAGAATTAAAAAGAATTACTGCCACCTAGTGTTCTATATTTACTGCCTGCCATTTGATGTGTTTCAAAACAGTTTGAAATAGCCACATGCATATTTTATTAGGATTCAGTTTTAAACCAGCTTATCCATGCTATTATCCAATCAACCAATCAAGTGGCAGTTCTGTGGAAGGAAACCACTCGTTAATGAGAACTGGTATGCAGCTGATGTAAAGCGCTGTAGTAACTCAGATAACCACTCTTCAACTGTAGTGGGCAGAAAAACAATGTGTTGAACTCTGAAGAGGACGGTTCTATAACAGCAGACGGTTCTGACTCCACCATACTCTCATTTGTCCCACCACAGTTTCATAATGAACCATATTTTTCCATAATAACAGAAGTGATCTCTAACTTTGCTCTGTTGCTGCATTGTGTAGCTGTGTGCAGCGCTATTCAGCACGTTGTTACCGTCCATGCAGACAGTCCGAGCTCATAGTTTTATCTACGGTTGTGCACGTAAGTCTTGTCACTCAGAATCCGTGGGGTGTGAGAGGGACGTTTGTGCATGTGCACATGCTCCCCCACTTCCACCATAGCGTTAAAGAGTTCTATGGGAAACCCTGAACAGCATGAATCCATTTAGCCAACCTGCCTCGTGTCAACAGTCCACACTGTTGCTGGTAGTGTGATGGTGTGTTGCTCGGCACACCTTTGCCCCCCAACAAAATTATCTAATAATTAATACACAAATAAAATGTTAATATGCAATTAATATCATTATATTTTAGAATACATTCACTTTAAATACTGTAGAGACATATCAATTTGTAGTTAATCATGTTTATTATCAATTAATATATGCTGGCCCATCCCTGGCCGCTGTAGATTCCCTTTGTAAATGTTAACTGAGTGTACAGTTAGATTTAAAGCAGACTGCAGACAGTTGCTACAGCTTTGTGCTTCAGGGTATTCACCATGATAAAGATCCATATTACCTTTTTCTCCTTGTTGATGAATATTAACCAATTTAACACTCTGATGACTACCTGAAACTTACAGATGATGTTGGTTGTATCCGGGAGTATGAATATGTGTTAAATATTTAAGGGGTGTGAAAATACAGGTGCTACAAACAGCTCAATAAAATGAATCCACTTGACATCCTGTAGATTAAACTTTAATGGCTGTTAGTGAAAGAGATGGTGTTGTCTGCACACATGCGTGTGTGTGTGTGTGTACGAGAGTGAATCTGTTGGATACCTGATATATTTAACTTTCATGGCTGCTTGGTTTGAGCTGGTTATTCCTCTCACAGCATGTGAATGAGTGCAGCGCCGTATAGGCCATATGTGCTATGTCTGTGTGCTGCAGTGTATACAACAAAGCAGGCGAGGGTGAGTGTTTGCAGTTTGTTTGTTAAAGCCTGCATGCAAAACACCCCTGTGTGTGTATATGTGTGTGTATCCCAATGTGATCATAGATACGTTGGTACAGGAAACTCCAAGGCAGGAAAAGTTTTTCTTCACTGAGATTTACAGTTATATCAGGTCACAGTAATGGGATTTCACCTTAACTGCTATAGTGGAAATGTCAAGTTTGACACAGAAACAGATGACAGAATAAAACAGCTGTCTCTCTCACCCCCCCCTCTCTCTCTCCAAGAACCTGTCAGTCTGTCAACGAGGTGCCTTCAAACAACAACCAGTGCAAATGAGATTGCATTGCTTTGTATGTGCATGCCTGTGTACTTGTTGGTACGTATATATGATATGTGGGGAATGCAGAGAAGACATTATGCCTGGTAATTTAAATGTAATCTTAATTCAATCCTACTACTATAATGAATAACTATAATTGAATGTGCTGGTGTAAAACGTTTGTCAATGAAACATTTCTTCAGTCAGTTGACAAAGAAAAAAACAAATGAATGTACTGATTGATATAAAAATTATATTAGATTAATATATTAAAAATGAATCATTAGTTGCAGCCTTAAACTCAATTCAACAGCTCTTGACTTATTTCACTCAAAAACATGCTGTGACCTGCTGTAAATGTAACTTGTTCTAAATCAACAAAAAGAAGAGGATGCATCCTCTGGGGACCATGAATGTCTGCCAAGTTTAATGGTAACTTCAGGATTTGAAACAAACGTCTTGTGCTTCAAAGTTAAAACATAGAAAATAACAGAAGAGCCTATAGGGGCACAAAGACAAGTGATCAAATAATGTGTTTTTTTACACAAACAAAAATGATATGAACACACACACACACACACACACACACACACACACACACACACACACACACACTGTGTACATTTTGATTAGAAACGTGTGGTGTACAGTGGATTGGGATTATATGGCTCACTGACTCACTCTGCAGTTGGGCAATCTCTCTCCCACGAGTGCTCATGTTGACAGAGGTGTTGAAAGAAACACATTTTCTCATCCCCCTTCCATCATCTTCATCGTAAACTGCATCAAATCCAGCTTTGGTGCCATGAACGAAAACACAAAATCTATAATAATCGAAAAAGAAATGACACTCCATCCATCCATTATCTACGTATTACATAAACATAAACATGAGTGCGACTGATGATCACAGAGACCGGATAACATGCTGCTTTCCTCCATTGTGTCTGCAATTTGTCTTGTCATGTTAGACGATATTTTTACTCTTGTGTCTCGCCCTGCCTGCTCACAGTGACCTGGAAGGTTCCCTGGCCTTTGTTTTCTCCTGCGATGTATCTGTGCACGCCTCCATGATTTACTGTGTTCTTGTTCAAGGTCAGGGTTGACCATTACAAAAGGCGACTTCCTTCCTTGCTTTTGCCCTTTGCAGAACCTGCAGTACATTAAGTTGCCTTTAAAAATGAGCCATGGGGGGCGGCGTATAACTCAACACATCCAGGGTTTGCCTCGTCCACAGCATCCCAGGTTTGATTCAGTCCCGTAGTCCTTTGCTGCATGTCTTTCCCCACTCACTGAGACTTCAGTTCCTGTGGTATCTTTGACTGGTATTGTAAAATAATAACATCAGCGTATTAGAGAGTAGAGTTACCATGTCAATGCAATTGTCCCATTGTCTCACTTTACACTTTAACATTAAACACCATCACTGATCACACGTTATCAGGACACGTACAGTACTGACGTTTACTTTGTGTTTGTTTGATTCTCTCAAGTTTATGAGACGAATGTTGAAAGCCGCTACACAACACGAGATGCAACTTGACTCGCACAGACAGGACATCACGGTTAAGGGGACCGGAACGATCCAGAGTCATTATACGACATCATTGATTACTACTTTAGATTATAGGACTAGATGGTGAATATCCCATGTGAGTTCAATAGAATAAAATGAACATTTTAAATAAAATAAAAATAATGCCTTAAAAATAATGGACCTTACTTTGTAAAGGGCCTTGAGATAATGTATATTATGATGTGGCACTATACAAAACAAATTAAATAGAATTTTTATTCACATTTGCACTAAACACATCTAATGTTGGTCACAAAAGTGGGAGAAATTGTTGCACTGTCGAGCACTAAATCTGTGTGAGAGTTGTAAATAGAGATGAAGTGGTTACTGGTATCAGGGTAAATGGTAAAATCCTGACTGAACTGTTCGTACTGTTTCACTGTTAGTGGTCAAGTTGCATGTTGCAGCTGAACACCCCTCACCTCACCCTCTCTTTCCAAACATGAACGAGAACCTGTGGTAGCTCCAGTTGTCATAAAAACTCAAAAGGTGTTTAGTTTGTCCAGTTTGGACTACTTTAAAAAACATGGTGGCCTCTGTAGAGAGGACCTGATATAAAGATCTAGGTTAAAGAAAACAACAATTTGCACAATTCAGATGAAACACACTAGTGAAAACATCACTAGGATTATTTTATATTCAATTTCTGCCAATAGATCCCGTTCACCTAAATCTCCCACACTTGACCTTTAAACCTGCAGTTGTTTAGCATGGTGATTTGGCACCAACCAAAGTTAACGACTGCCAATACACAGGCGCAGCAAGCAATGTGGATTTGTTATGTGTGATAGAAATGTGGTGGAAAGACACAGAACACAGATATTTCCTACGAAGGACCCAGAACAGAAACCTTCAAACCAAATAAGCACCAGATTCATATTCACGCTTTAATAATAGGCTGGGTATACCGCAGGGTTTTAAGGTTGCAGTAATTAAACTTCTGCTCAAATGGCCTACTCATGACCCAAATGTTTCAGCCAAGTGTGAGCCCATATCAAACCTCCCCTTCATTTCTACAGTCCTGGAAAAGGGTGTAGCAAACTAGTTAAGTGATTTTTTTCACAGCAATGGTTTATTAAGACTCTGGATTCAGGTTACATCACAGCTAATTATCACTCATAAATTTCACTGTGGGAATTTACCACCAGGTAGTAAACTTCCAACACCAGTGTTTCCGATAACAGTGCACATTCCTCAAGAAAAGACAGAGTCTGTGCAGTGTTTGGGATGTGTGACAGTAGATCTCACTGTAGCCACTCCCCCCCCCCCCCCCCCCCCCCGCTGCACATGAAGCTGTTTCCAGTGTTTAAATACCAAGAATATGACGGTCACTTCTTATGGTAATATAAAAGATCATTTTGTTCTGTTGCTTCATTATAAATTGTTTCTCTGTCTCTCTCTCACTGAGAGGACAGTGACCTTGTTGGTCACTGTCCTGTCGTCATGTGATAAACCTGTCATCATGTGATGGGACTCTGTAAAACACAAACAATAGAAGGATAAAAACTATGTAGAGGTCAGGCGCGGTGTTACCCTGTCAAAACAGTTTGGTTGCCTGGTTCGCACAGAAAAAACCGCATGGTGCTTTGGTCCACTGTGTGGAGCAGACACCTCACATAACTAGTGACCTGAGCACTACTTCTGATACACAAACATGAATCAATTCAGTTTTATGCCTATACAAGTACAGACAGTGTGGCCGGTGGTCAAGTTGTATAATCGGTGTGTTCTTTAACATGATAACACCATCTACTGTGGCAGCCCTATTTTTCACACCCTTTCTCTGAAGTCGTAACACAGTTGTGTATCAGACCAATGCTTCCATCCCTGTAGGCATACTGCTAGTACTGCTAAAAATGAGTACAAGGTAAGAAATACTCAAACATGTTTTCATGTTTTCTTACCCTCTGAATAAACTTTTAATGCCTGGGACAAATTAAACGCATTGTTTAGTAGGAAATGTGTTGTTACAGAGGCAGTCAGTGTCAACACAGTGTGTCTGAGTTATTCAGCAAATGAACACAGTGAGACACACACACACAAACACACACACACATTGAACGAGGCAGTATCACTGAAGTTCACCTGGCTCTCTCCAACATTTAAGAAGCTCTCAGAGAGTTCTGCTTTAATGTAACTGCAGTAACTGTCCCATTAGTGCTGCTGTCATTATGAGAGCAGGAGAAAGAAAGTCCATGTTCACTAACACGAGCTGTTCAGTTTGTAAGTGAACAAGATCTCCTCCTTCAGACTGCATGAAGAGCAGCTGCTATTCTGGGAATAAAGACAGTTCACTGCTCCTTTATGGAATGATTTTTCTAATTTATCTTTCTTGAAAATAGTAATTTGTTCAGTTTATCTGCCAATTTCCATGTATTCTATTTATTTTGACAAAATGATAGTGTTTGCTCAACAACAATGATCTTCTTGGTGCTATGGTTCTTCACACTCACTGAGCACTATATTAGGAACACCTGCATATCGGCTTATTCATGCAATTATCAAATGAATCATGTGCAGCAGAGCACAAACTCGTTCAGATCCCGGATGGTTTGAGTGTTTCTGAAACTGTCAATCTCCTGGGATTTTCACACGCAACTCAAAATGGAGCAAAATGGAGCAAAAAGGGCGGCTGCACACTAGGATTTTCAACTCTTGACAAATTTTAAAAAAGACCACAGACGTACAGATTTAACCGATTCTGAATCTTATAATCTTCAAAACGCACACACTGCATGATTTGACCAGAACGTCAGACCACACACTTGCTGTTTGTAGGAAATAATTTCAAAGAAGCAACTCCAGAGACAGAAAGTCATGATATCTTCATTTTTCTTTATGATGGTTGGATTTAAGGTGCATTACCGCCACCGTCTGAGCTAGAGTCTGGAAACTAATGTGATCGAACAAGAGTTAAGAGGAAAAATACAACGAAACAAAAAGGACCGACGTCCTGTGTTTTGCAGCGAAAAAAAGGATGTAGTCATGGCTGACAAGGTTCATACATTTTGCAGTGCGAGCTGGAGGCGACTTTGAAATGTACTGTTGTTTTAAGTCGCAGCTGTACAAGTACGCAACATTCGTTCAGTGAAGCTTCCTGGTCAGCTTGTTCTCTTGCTCCCGTTCTCTCTCCCTCGCTCTTGCAGGTTTCTGTCGGAGCTGATGTGGAATCGACATCGGGGAGGCGCCGACTCCATCGGCAGCATTAAGATTATTTTGTAAACCCCTCACACTTCAGGATTGTTTGGGCAGATAATTGGCCGAGGAAGAGCAGAAAAACAACATGTTGAAAAGTGAACCTTGAGGTGGATGGTCTACAACAGCAGAGACTATGACACTGCTGCTCACCACAGTGACCAACCTGCCTGGTGTCAGATCCAGACTGCTGCTGGTGGTGTGATGGTGTACGGGATGTTTCCTCGACTCTCCATCTATTGAATTGATCGAGTATTGTTCTAACAACATGGCAACATAACCTAGCATCATAATACGCAATTCTCTGTACTAAATCCTTAACATATATTATAGTATGTGCTCACATCAGAACAGTAAGTCTATGTTGTGATGTTTTTATTTATTGAATTATATTATTACAAAATGCCTTTATTTTAAATTCATGTTTGTGTGTTCAATTTCTAAAGAAGTATGTTCAAGAATTGTACTTTAAAAAAGCTAAACTTATTTTTCTCTGACACCCATGCACTCATATACAAAATGAAAGTCCCACACTGGTTTTCTGGACGTGATGGTGAGTTCAGCGTCCTCTCCAGTCAGATGTGAATCCAGTATTAACCTTTATGATGTGGATGAGTGAGTAATTGGCAGCATGAATGTACAGCTGACAAATCTGCAGGAACCTTTTCGATGTAATCATTTCAACATTGAGAAAAGAAATTGAGAAAAGTTTCCAACCTTTTAAACTTACGCCATGACGAGCAAAGTGTAGAGGGAGGCTGATGTTGAAACCACTGCTGCATATACCAGTGACTAAACACCAAATTTGTTGTCTCAGTAATCATTATTTGGCTCCGGAAACAACTAATGAAAAAGTAATGACGACGACAGAGAAACAACAAACAGCATAAACAGCTCCTCGAGTGTTTGGGTTTACAACTGCTGTTGTATACGTGAACAGATGGCTTAAGAAATAACAAAGGAACAAATACAATTTTAATGTTCCCCGTGGGGTCACTGAGTTATTACAACAGTATAAAAAAAAAAACGCTACAACAAAGAAAATTTATGGAATATAAATCAGCGTAGAGCAGATTGGATGTCGATGTAGATTTAAGTAAAACATGAGCCGGTATAAAAAAACAATAAATGTGCACATCAAGCACGTGTGAGGAATATTATTATTATTATAATACCAACACAATGTAGGCAAAGTGAAAATACATTGGATAAAAGATCCATTTACTCTTCAGCAAGCAAGGCGGTCATTATCACAAAATTAATCCTAACTGAGTGAATCAGTTGATGCAATGCGGACCTCATGGCCCTGAACAGCAGCCTGTACATCTTCCTGCTCATTACACAGCTACCAACCAAAAACATTCATCTTTTGGCACAAAAACAACTTCATTACAAGCTCAAGTCATTTACACGCTTTTGCCAATGAGCTAATTTAACATGCCTGCGGCCATGCAAACATTTGTAACCGAAATCCTCGGCTTCGTTCTGGCACTCGCGGTGGGCTCCTGATTATTAGGGGGGGTAGCTGTCAGACAAGATGAGGGCTGAGGCACAGAGTTGCTCTGGCGGTGATAAGCCGTGGGATACAAGTGTCCTATTGGAGGAGAGACACACTTCACCTGAATTATTCCTTTTTGTCATTGCTGCTGCAGGTGTTGCTCACCTGCTCCCTGGTGAGTTTCACACTGACTCGGAGGCGGAGAGGTGGAGATTCCCACAGTATATACAGTATTCCTACTGCATAGACTGTATATAACGATGGATAATGCGTCTCCACTGCCTCCCACCATCCAAAAATGAAGCCAGAATATTCAGGATACAATTGCTCCCAGCTTTTCATTTGAAGTTTGAGTCTGTGCAATAGTGGTTGTGAGATGGAGCCGGGGAATCAAGGTCCCGTCGATAAATGCGCTCAGCTAATTGCGAGTCGTTCTGAGCTGGCCAAGACCACTGTCGTCACGAGCTGTTTGAGCCAACGGCACAGGCGGCTGGTGCTGGGACAAGTTGGGCCGCAGCAGCTGTGTCTGAGGAGTGTGTGGGTCCCTGTCTCAGCCAGCGGTACAACCGGTGTGTGTGTGTGTGTGAGAGTGTGTGTGTGTGAGAGTGTGTGTGAGAGAGGGATAGCTGAGGGGATGGAGAGGATTGGGGATGTCTCTGAATGGTTGACAATGTGGTGCTTTAGGGGTTTAGTTTCAATATACATTTGAAAATGTATATATATATATATATATATCATAGATCAAAAAACAGTCATGTCCTTTAGTTTAAAGCTCAAAAAACACAGTGTGCAGTATCTCTTTAAGTTGTTCAGGAGGGTTGCCATGGTAGTCTACCAGGGTCAGACTTGATTTTTATGGGAAAAAAATGTATTTCGTTTATTTTCTTGGCAGCAGCAACATACATCATCAATATAACATTATGAACCAAGCACAATAATTGATTTAGGGAAACTCGGAATATTCAGAACCACAGAACCTTCTCTCTCTCTCTCTTATATACACTGACAACGGCCACATCTATCAAATTCAGCCGGCCGTTCAGAGTGCTTTGAGAAATCCCACCGTGTAGGTTTCCTAGGAGGCACCTCACCCCTGACCCCCAACCACCCCAACCCCTCCTCAAATGTCACCATCCATAGCTGAGTATTTTTTTCAGGTGTGAAAACATATGGACGTACTAGGGATTGGACGGTTTTATAACTGTTTCCCAGTGTCTCCAGCTCTCCAGACACATTGACAACACAGCCTCCTCTGGACATCTTCCATTTAGAATCCAATACAGTGCTTCTGGTTGATGAAATGCTAAATGAAAGCTTTACCAGTCGTTTATTTTCCGTCCTGTGACACAGACAGATTGTTGAACAGCCCCCGGCCATGTCGGCTTCCTGGGGAAACACGATGATTGCAGTGTCTCGGATATGAACTCTGGAACTGTTTGAGTCTTTATTTAATTAAATGATTTTGACCTGAAATCAATTGGGCAGGCCGCTGGAACCAGGCACCCTGATGTGTAAGTGTGTGTTGAGCAATACCACTCAGACTCAACAGTGAATGTCTGGCTTTCACACACACACACACACACACAGAGTAACCAGCTGCTGAACTGAATCTTGTCTATGTAGGCAAGGAAAATGGACATTTAATTGTAGAGCAATCAAGGCTGAGAGCTTAATGGGACTTTTATAGCATTCTATCACTCAACCACTCTCGCTCTCTCTCTCTCCCCTCCTCTGTACTCTTTTAATTTCGCTTTCCATCCAACAGCTCCACAGATGAGAGCGCTTTCTTGTGCTACAGCTAAAGTTCTCCTTTTCCCTCTTGACCTCAAAGCTATTCTACTTCTCAAATCAGCTGAAATCAAGGCTCACATTTGCTATTAAAAGTAGCATTTTTATCTCTTTTAGTTTTGCATATTTCTCTGCTCTGTGTTTTGATGTTGTTCTGCATGGACACACAAGCACAATTTCCTTTTTTAAATGAATCTCTCAGGGCACGATTGTGTAAAAAGCAGACAAAAGAAATATTACATATGTGTTTTGTGTTTATTGACTGATAAATTGAACTCAAACTATTTTGAACAAGCACTGATCTTTCAATCCTCCGCTTGATTTGCCTCATCATTCTGGTTCTACAGATTTGGTGAAAGAGCAAACAGTGGTGAAAAAAAAGACTTTTAGTTTGTATATTGATCCTGACTTCAGCTCACCTGGATCTTAGAACTGTTTGTTGTTTTTCTTCAGGCACAATGTGTGTGACAGGGGATCGCACCAAGTCCCAGCGCTGTTCTCACAAGACCAAATTACTTCTCTCACATGCACACACATACGGCCAAGTGGCAGAATTAAAGTTCTTTAAAGTGGAAAGTTTCATCCTCTGGACCACATTTCCCATCACACACCTCCACACATCACTGCAGTAACCTCGATTATAGACAGGACATACTTTCTTCCCTCTCTCGCTGTGTCCCTCTGTCTCTCTCTCTCACTCACACACACTCCCTTTCAGATTAGGGTTGACTGAAATGAGATTCTCCTGGAAATCCAATCTAGCCGCCCTCATTCCTCTCCAACAAATCTCAACTGTCCATTAATGTGCACCTGTGTGACTGTGTGTGTGTGTGTGTGTGTGTGTGTGTGTGTGTGTGTAGGTGAGAAAGGGAGAGAAGCCCAGTGAGTACCCATCATGTAATTCCAGCTGTTTCTTCTTTGTTAGACATCACAGGGCTTGGCTGGTGAAAAATGTCAATCAAATATTTTAGCAAAATATTAATTGGTCTTTTCCAGCCATAGATTATCATAAATGTCATGTGTTGAACAGAAGGTGGTGTAACCTCAGGCCAGAGCATTGGACGCCCATTCACTGTGTAGCGAAAAAACTATTCTCACCATGTTCTGAGTATTGGATCGATATATAATCCTGGACGTCAGGTTGTGTTCAGTGCTGAAATCCTGTGAAACACAGTCTAACACTTTGTATTTTGTGTTGTGGGATTGAAGCAAGTGAGAACAAAACGAGAGAAATTACCTGTGATTCATAATCCAGCTGCATCGTGAGATTTAAAAAATGCGACACTTCAAATTGAATTCACTGAATATCAATCTTAAACTGATATTAGCCTCAGCATTGAGCCGTTGTGTCCTCTGCTCCCAGGAACATCATCAGCACATACCGCTCAGATGTTCTCTGAATGCTCTAATGAAAGGAAATGGAAAAAGAGAATGAAATCCAATTAAATGGAAGCTGAGAGGTTAAATCCTTGGGAGTTTTATTTAACCAAAATCTGCAGATACACCAGGGCGCTATGATATTACTGAGCTGGAGAGAAGGTGACAGACGGCCAAAACAGTGGAAACCAAAGGTGACATGCACAAAAGTATGAATACCTACCCTGAAATTATCCGGAACTGCTGTACGTGAGAACACAATCGTCGAATTCACTTGATCTGGTCATTTTCTGTAACGTTTCTCGCCTGCCCCCTAGAACCATGTCCAAGTGCGCCCATGTGAGAATACGGATGGGAAAATTCATCACACGCTGGAGATGAAGACGTCAACTTGGAGCAACGACATACCTGGGGCCTCATTTTTAAAAAAGGATGTAGGATTCTGGAGTGATTTCCATAGTAAAGAAGAAAGACACATTAATGATAAGGTTAAAGCTTCTTACGATCAGGGCCAATGTCATTGAGTTGTAAACAAAACATGTCCACAGTGGAATTAATCGGTCACTCCTTGCTCCTCAATGCTCCACTCAGGCACCACCCCTCACCTTAATATTCCAGACATTTTCCTCTCGTTGTGAACATGTGTGACCCAGACAATCCACGACTCAATAACACAGAGAGGCAGAGAGACTTGTTCAGGTGTCATTTCTGAGCCTCCCTGTCTCAGAGGATTCTCAGATCTTCACCCTGCAGCCTGCAGGTTCACAATGAAAGTAACGGCATGTGAACCGCTTGTACTTTATGCTTGTTAAATGTTTTGCTCCCAGTCATGGTAAATCCATTTCCATTCTTTATTTTTCACTGTGGTTACCTCGCCTTTAAGAAACTGTTTCGCACCACAGAAATCATTGTTGTACCAACGTTAATGTGAAAAAAACCATTTCTGAATATTAACAGACATCTTATTAATCTTTTAACAAAGTTCTTTATCATCAGTTTGAGGAATGATGTAAGCAAATGTTTTTTATCATCAACTGGTGAAGAGTAAAGACAACCACAAAAAGCCCTTGGTGAGAAGTATCATGGGACAAATGAGACTAGATCCAGATATTTATTTGGATCTGCACCAACTTGAGCACACATTTATATCTGTACCCTTAGCAGACCAAATTTTTTTCAAGATCCAGAAAAATCTATGAGAATGCTGAAAAACGTCTTCTCTCACAATGTTGAAGAAAAAAAATACTTGATTTACCCCTTGATCCAGATCTTTACCAAAAGTTATCGGATTTTTCCTTGGGTTGGCCCCACCCCTCCACAAAAGGAGATAGTTACAGTTGTTTTCGGGTAATCCAGCTAACAAACCAACAAACAAATGGACTGGGGTGAAAAAATTAACTCCTTGGCCGAGGTAATGTGACAGAGATTTCCGTTAAATGCTTCCACTGAAATCTTTCTGTCTTCTGTTGTATCCTAAAGGAAGGAATTATTATTAATATTATTTTCCATGCATCAATTTACAAACAGCTAGGCAAGTCAAGTCAACCATAGCATTTAAAACCAGGGTATGAGTCTGAGTTTGATGGAACAAAAATCAAACATATAATTTGATTATTAGAAAGAAGAAACAGAATTAAATGTATACATTCAAATAATAATGTTTTTTCCCCCGGTTTAAATTAAAGATTAGTTCACACTAATGACTTAAAACACATTAGAAACACAAAAAACACTGAAAAGGCATGGGGATCAGCAGATTCTCTCATTTACATGTGTCTTTCAGTTGGGAGCGATAGCAAGTAGAGAAAATATGCTGCGTGGTGTCGATATATTTTTTTAACTTTTGCACCATTGCTTTACTATAGAGCTGAGTGCAGCTGTCTTTGGCTCTCTCTTCCTCTCACTATCAAGAATTTCCAGTGAACTGTTGAACCATTAAAACGTCAAGAAAGTTTTACAGTCCTTGGCAGGCAGACATTGGCGCAACATCAGTAGATCTGCTTTAGCTGTGTGCACTCCAGGCAGACAGGCGAACAGTTCGCAGTTGGCAGACTGTGCATCATAACATAACATCTGACCTCTCTGTGCATCTTTCGGCTGCTCACGGGCAGTTCTCATTTCTGAGGCAATCCTGAGCTACTTCGAATCTCATCGCTAAAATATGGGCTATGACCTAATCGTTATTATTCAGGAGGGTAATGCCTCGGGTTGTCTACAAGTCTACAGTCCTTTAATGGGTTTGTAATAAGAACAATTACTTCTTTGTGAAGGAAAGAAAACATGATTATGATTATGTGACTATTGTATCACGACTGCTTGTGGTCAGTCTGATTGATAGCAATGCTTTCTATAGTACTCACAAACCTGCCATAATGGGATGTTAGTGTATAATAGTGTGAAAATGAATTTCTTTCAATAAAATGGATTAGCTTGTATGCTGCTATATCAGCTATCTAACACGCTTTAATAGACTGATAATAACCCCCTAACCCTAACCCTTGGGAATAAGGAGATCCAGTGCTGAAGAAAATACTCTTGCCCCATTTAGAGCATTGTAACATCTAAGTAAAAGTTTTTCAAAGTCTTCTCATTATTTCATTTTTGTAGCGAGAGGGACAAATGCATGTGTTTTGAATATTAAGGGGGGCATATTACCTTTGGGTCTTTGAAATATATGCCCATGGACACAGAGAAAAGTTAATTGTTCGATTATTTGAAACTTCTTCAGATGCTCCCAAGTTCCATAAGATTTGTTAAATAAGATTTATGTTGAGTCTCTTTCCATGTTTGATGCCATTTATTTCTTTTTATAACAATTTAATGTATTTACATTCTATAATTAACTGATTATATAGTAGTTATCATTCTTAATGTTGGATTCCACCATTCCCACTCTGTATTATAATTAAATTGCACTGAAATAGCTTAAAAGACTGAAGGAGAAAGGCGTGTTTGTCAGTGTGAGGCGTTCTACATCCACAGTGTCTCAAACATCAAAGCACTGGATGCTCGTCCACACTGATGCAAGTGGCAGCAAGCTGGTGACACACATTTATTCAGTGGGATCTTTCTGTCATGCATTTTAACTATGAGGACAAGATGGTGCATCTGCATGTGTGGGTGCAACCGAAACGGCCAACTCTTCAATAATACAAAAGGATTTACTCCCACTGTCAAACACACTCCATGTGTTTAAGAAAATAACATTTGATGTGCAATGTTTCGTTTGTGTGTGTGTGTGTGTGTGTGTGAGAGAGAGAGTGTATATCCATGTTATGCCATGGAATCAAAGTACAAAGAGATTTAAAGGGATTTGATCTTGTGGTTCACTGTATGCTGCAGCGAATGAAGGAATATGTTAGTGGATTAGTTAGTTTCTTGTGTGTGTGTGTGTTTAATCAATGCGTCCTGTGAATTTGAAAGCCAGCCACTCTGTTGGCACCACAGAGAACATTGTTAATTGGACTGACTTATTAACAGTAATTGCCTAAACAGGTTGAAAGAGGGAAGAGGAGTGAGCAGTGGAATTTTGTTTAATAATGCTTAATCTTCTAGTCCAGGGATTATCAGATTCAGAAAAAATCTTTATTGATCCCCAAGGGGGAGAACAGATAACTAAAGAAAACAGAGAGCAGATTAAATGACAACTACAATAAGTGTTACCTAAAATGATGTGAGACCAAATTAAGTTAATATTTCAACGGTGCTCATTAAGAAAAGTGCAATGTAGCCACTAGAGCTGACTTTAAATTTGAACAAAGGACAAAGTTTGAATGACGACATTTCTCAGATGCTTTTTGTGGCATGATTGTCCGTGAAGGACGACTTAGCTTCCCCCCTATTTTTGTTTGCAAAACAATGTATCATTACTGGCTTACTTTACTGATAGGTCAAGACGACATGCAGTAGGTTAAACTGACTGTGAGCACCCTCTTAATTTGAAGCATCATACTGTGAAGTAGTTTGCCTCATGACCAAGCAAACAGGTAATTAAATATTTATAATTTATTTTATTATTGAATCTGGTCAAAGCAAACTATGGCAGCTTATCGAGATCATCTTACCAGTGTAGCAAACATGTATCTTAATTGAACTTGGGCTCTGATAAGCTACTTTTTTATAAAAGAATGTGACTTCCAAATGAATTTCTGGCAAGTTTATTTTTTTCAGATCTTTGCTCTTCATTATCAAGACAAAAACTGAAAACCAGAGTCCCAGCAGACAGCCCTACAGAGACAGCCATGCCCTCACTATATTTTAATGAGCTGTAAATCCTCCAGTACACTGTTAACACCAGATTTGTCAGCAAACACAGAGCGAAACAACAGTGTGGATGAACACTAATAAGAGCCAAGTTATCTTGGTGAAGTCAGCTTTGTGTGTCATATGTGCTCTTAGGGATAAAGAGAGTAGGTTCAACCTCGTTACTGACACACACACACACACACACACACACACACACACATGCAGAGTGTTTCTCTCCCTCTATGGCTTGATAATGAAAGCCCCATGATTAATGATCAATTATTAACAGGATCAAAATAGGAATACTGTAGATGCTGTTAAACAAGGTAGCTGACTTTTTAATTGGCTTTATTCACTGTCCACACTCAATTAATCTCTCTCTCACACTCACACACATTAATACATTGAATTAGGCCAGTTCTCTGACAGTTAGTGAAAGCAGAGTGTGACTTTTAGGTGTCTGATGTCAGCACCTGTAGTTTGTGACTCAAGTTCTGCTAACACTGTCATGAACACTGTCATGAACACTGGATCACACAGAGAAGACTGTGCCAAGGTGTTTCAGCGGAGAACTGCATGACTGTTGCAGAATGTTCACTACATAAACTAAAGAGGTCACAAGCTAATGACCATTTACTAACCCACTAATGTGGTAGGACTGTCCTGGTGTCCCGACGAATGGTCTGGGCTGGTTGTCAATGGAAGAAAACCCTAAACCCCCCATACTGCTGGAAGATGTAGTGGAACAGGCACTAAAACGTCCATTAAGACAAGAGTCCAGCTAACGAACCTTGCAGATGATCTAAGGACGCTGGTGGAGCTGCAGCACGACTTTGATGAATGCCAAAGCAGGAAGCAACACCTCACCTGTACAGTGGTCGTATGTATTAAACTGTACGACTCAGTAAGAAGGTGTACAGACATCGTAACAACTCCACAGATGCTGAGTAAATTACCAGATGAGAGAACACAACAGTGAAAACACATCCATGTACTAAGTAAGAAAAGAACATCACAGAGTCAAAAGGTTTGACACAAAAAACAGAGATTACAGGTGTAGACCAGAATGACTTAATAGCTAGCTGGTAATGATTGCAACATTATTGTGTGTGGCACCAAGAGAGACAAACAGCTCCATACTGTATATCTTCCCCTCCGTCTCCCTTCCCATCTCTTTCTCACTTGCCGGTGTTAATTTAAAGTTGACATCACATTGCTCCTTATGATGTGGGGAAGTGAAAATGAAGAGGAAAAGAGGTGGAGAGGAGAGGGAGTATGGTTTCTGATCTATTCCCTGTGTCAACTACCCTCTGTTCTTCAGCTCAGCCCACCTTTCTCTCGCTTTTTAAAGTCGGTCTTCACGTGGCTTAAAAGGAAATTTCGAGCGTTTGATGTCAGGAAACAAAAGAGTGACTTTGTTCTGCAGAGAATCTTTCATGTTGCAGAAATTAACAAGATGTATAAAGAGAGTGAGAGATGGAGAATCTGCAGAGCGAGGGCGGGATGTGGCGTGAGATACTGTAAATCCTACCGAGGTTGTCGTTTGCCTTCTGACTGAAAAGTTAGGAGAACATTGAAATGTCAGTGTTCAAAGCTAAGACATGAACTGTAGATTGCGCAATTGGGTCCCCACCTTCACCAGAGTTTGCCTTTCGCACATGAAGAAGTCAGCAGGAGGTTCTGTGTGAACACACCCGTTCACATCTAAAGAGAAATCTCTGGGAGCGAGGCGGTACAGCAGGTCGCACTTTGACACTGGTGTCAGTCCCTGTCACCAAAAGCTGTCTTGACATCGGTGGTGTCTTTTTTGTGTAGTGAAACACTTCAACACCCTATTTATATTCTTTTTGTTTTGTTTCAATCAACACACTCGCTCACAGTAATTCCTCCAGAAGATATCCTCTCCCTCTGACATTCGAGTTCCACATACATGAGCTGCTTTCAGACATGAATTGAACCGTTGATAATTCTCTGACATTCTTTGCAGTCATTTACATAGCATTGCTACAATTTATCTATTACCTGACCTACAATTAATTGATCATCAAGAGATTATTATTCATTTTTTTCTGTGGGAAAATGCATTTTAGTCAAGGCAACATTCTGTTTGTCAGTCGGCCGTTTGACCACTTTGCTCCAAACTGGAATATCTAAACAACAATTAGATTGATTCCCTTGTACCTACAATACTCGTGTGTTTAAAGAAATACCTGCAATGTGTTGGCATGCTAACATGCTAATCTACGATGTTGACATCAACATAATTGCAGCAAACATTAGCATGCTTCAGTCTGAGCATGTTAACATGCTGAAGGTATTATTTATTAAGCTCTGTTGTACCCATAGACCCACATTCATATGTAACATCAGTCATGCAGTGCTGGGTATACACTGGTATATCCACTTATTTTTCAATCAGCATAGCGTATACCGTATATCTGCCTGTTATGCACATCCTTCATTTGCGTCCTGTGAAAGCATCACCCAACTTACTCTGTCTCTGATCGGTCAGTTAAGAAAAAAAATATCAGAGTAAGCCAATCAAAGGCCGAGTAGTGCAGTCTTCCTGGTAAAAATAATATCACCTTGTCTTTACCTGAAAAAGAAAACACCTGAATCTTCCCCGACCCATAGCCTGCTGCATTCTCTCATGAGTTTTGTGGTCATCTGTCCGACTTTTTACAGAATCCTGCTAATAACAAATACACAAACAGACAAAAAAATTAATATTGTATGAATTGCCATAATTTAATAAAACACCATCTGTCTGAAAACCTTGCAGACAGGTAGTTATTCAGAGTTAATTGTCCAGACACTTTCTCATTGCATTACTTTACTTTTTCATCACCCTGTCTCATTTCATTTCCTATTGACGGTATAGTTATTTGCAACCAGTTGTATTAATGAGCGTGCGTGTTGCTGTCCTCACGCATGTTCCTCTTGTTATATCCTTTATATAATTGCCATGTCCCTCCTATAACCACATGATTTTATTCATAGCCTCGCTGATTGATTGTCTTTGTGTCAAAGAGCGAGAGGAAGAGAGACACAGTTTTCATTATGAACAATTGGCCTCCTAATAAATAATATATATATATATCATATAAATAATATCAACAGCCGTCGTCCTGTCTCTCCCTGTGTATCAAATGTTTTTCCTCTTTTTCTTTTCATCTTCTTTTAATCTCTTTCACTTTATTCTTTGTTTCTTCACCCCCCCATTATGTTTAATGCAGCACGAAAGCTTCACGTGTTTCACTCCTTCCCCCCAGCGAGCTTGTAACATATTCTCACTTGCGAACATACGCATGCACAGACGCACACCTTTATAATTGCATGTCATGTACGGTATGTGCCATTTCCATAATTACGTTGTTCAACGTGTTTGTCTCAGCGTTCCTCTGTCGGACACATCACAAACACACGTGCTGTGGGACAGCGTGACAAATGTGTGCGGTGGTTTAATGGAGTGACATTGACACAAGGACACAGCAAGTTGATGATTTATCACAGACGCCTTACTTCTCTGCTCAAATGTTCGTTTCACACTTAATTTTCCTCGCAAATAAGAAAAGCATGACAGAAAACGAAGTGGGATCCCCAGTGTCCCAGAGAAGCAGAATAAATAGCAAAATAATCACATAACTTCAAAAACACTGCTCGTGATGCTTTATGTTACACCAACGTTATGTTGAAGAAAAAAGAACAAAATCAAAGTGTGACCACAGGATGCACTGTAGATGCCATATGCGCTGGAAATGTGATTCTTCTGAGACCAATGAAGGGTTGATAACCCTCGAAGTGTCAGACAGCAAACATGAAGACAAGGGTTAGGGTTAGGGGAATAGCTCTCAGTAGAGCACATACACCTCCACCAAGGCCCAACAGTCAGTTCCCTATATATGCCTGATTTTTTTTCCTCTTGGAAATTGGTGAGAATGTCAATAAAATCCTGTCAATGTTAAAGAAGGTCATTAAAGAAATCAGCATCCACCCTTTTGTCTGGATCTCGATTGGTTGAATTCTTTCTTGGCGCAGGCTACATCCATCAATAAAATTTTCTGTGGAAAACCATGTTGGAAGATGTTGCATAATCCTGCGCTTGTGTGTGCACATGTGAGTGTTAGCACCTTTTTGTGTACAAGACTTATTTTCCATTTTTTCATTAATTTCCAAATGAAGTTGAAGAATATCAATGGATTTTGATGTGATATAGTAACTTTATATATCAAAAGGTGCATTCCACAATCATTTAATAGCTCACTGCACAGTATTGGCCTCCATTCAACATGAAGCAGTAGTGTTTTGGAATACAACGTATTGTGAGTGTGGAATGACGCATTGTGGATAATTCTGCAGTAGAACATTAAGAGTCATTTATATGTGAGCTCTCGTGTTCTCTGGCATGAATACATCAGTGCCAGAGGTAATTATTTTATCATTAAAAACACAACAATAATATAACAAAAGTAACATGTACTTCTGATTGCAACACAAACCACAACCACTAATTACATCCTGTAATGTAGAATAGATGTTTATCCATTTTTTCCCATTCCCACTGGTGGTGTCTTCACTTCCTCACGTAACTGTCACACTGAGATAATAAGGTAGATGCATTTTTACAAAGTCAGCAAACACTTACCTTCATTCACAAATGGATCCAAAGTTCTTTATCGCAATACTTGTCAGATAGTTTTGTGTGAGCAACACAAACAAAATGGTTAGGGCAACCTCCCCCACTGGAGTCAATGTCCATTTTTTCCCCTGAAATGTTCCAAACGCCAGACAACACTGTATTTTTTTACATGCTGGTAGTTCATGCATCCTGAAGCTTGGTCTTATGAATTTGGTTTTGAAAGTGTCATGCCTATCTCTTATAATGACCCACTCCAATGGTCGTCCACGTTCCCAGTTAACTGGCAGACATTTAAACTCACTCTCTCTTTCCCCGGGTCCTGTAGTCGCCTCAGAGCGACGTGCCAGTTCACGTCTATATGAAGACATATGAGTTTTCTCTCCCGGGACATTAAGTGGCTGTTTCTGTATCAAGACGTGGATGATAAATCATCTGTGCTCTGGCTCTCTGTGACAAGGCCAGAGCACAGTGTGGCATGGTGAAGTCGGTTGGTGTGATTACTGATGCTGCACTGCCTCCTGCAACACTGCTAGGTTAGATAAAAAGACATGCTAAGTCTGCCCAGCGCTGCCATGAATAATGGTTTGTGCATGAGAGCAGTGCATGGAAATTCAAAGCGACCTCATCTGCAAGGATGAGCAGCTCAACAGAATAGAGGACGCACCAGGACGTCCAGGATATCAGATTGACTGGGTGGAATATTGCACATGTTGTTCATTTCAATACAATTCCATATAGAACAGAGATACAGCTCCATCTTTTTCAGAATGTATGGTAATAATTAAAGCTGCTGCTTGTATCCGTTATAAACTATAAATCACTGTCAAAAGTTTATTTTGATTCCAAAAGATAACTTAAGTTAACACAGGAGCCATGGTCAGCATGATTCATGACTTCAGTTTTACACCAGTGCCACTGTTTCTCAAACACTTTCTTCTAAAACAAAATTAAAATGTTATGTCTGGTAATTTAAATCCCTATTTATTAGGGCCCGATCGCAGTGAAACAGCCGAGGACCTATTGTAATTGAAGGAGTTATTCTTATTATTCTTATTATTGTTTGTGGCGTTTTAGGGTATTCATGCGCGTCAGGTCTTTTACATTGGTACATTGGTATTCCCCGCCATTGGGGTTAGTTTTGCGTAGGTGGACGAAATTCGGTACACGCCTTCGTCATGCCCAGACACACAAAAAAAAAAGAGACGTCATACTGCCAGATCCACAGGAAGTCTGCCATTTTGAGAGGAAGTTTTGGGGCGTTTTTGCCTGTGTCTACACATTTGCATTTGATCGAACTCTTCCTACAGATTAAATGGTAATGCCTTCAAACTTGGTCATGTGACTCTTCAGCAGTTATTATTAACTTTTCCAGAATCTGAAGGGTGTGGGCGTGGCTGTGCCTCGAACTTTGACGACTGTCCACTGCTCGCCGAAACACACAAAGTCACTTATAACTTGTGCATACATTGACCGATCATGACCAATCGTCATAGGGTGGACGCTGGACTCACCCTGAACGTGTACATATGCACATAGTGACAAATATTATAGCGCCACCTACTGGTTATTTGCGTGTATCCACACCTCGCATATGATCAAACTCCTCCTACAGATTTCATGGTAATGTCTTCAAGCTTAGTCAGGTGACTCTTCAGCCATGGGGGATAAAAAGTTAGTAAAATCTTTTCCAAGGGCTGAAGGGTGTGGGCTTGGCCAGACGGCGAAGTTCGTGAAACGGCGTTTGTGGTTTGAAAGCCTTATCATCATCGCAAGGTCATGAAACTTCACACACACGCTTGCGCTGACAACCTCGTATGTATGTTATAGCGCCAACTGCTGTTACAAATTTTACATATTTTGTCATGATGTGTGTTGTTTGACAAAATGTCATCATGCTGCTCTTATATGGAGTACTTTTTCTTGACACAAAAACATGAATGAAACACTTTGACAGAACGACATTTTTGTGGACAAATTGTATTTATTTACATCATGACATGTGACTGAATGCCATGGTACACATACACATAGTAGAATAGTACATACCAACCCAGAATACAATTGCTCATATCAAAGCAGACACTGAAACAACATCATACTGCTGCCTTGTGACATTCCAATAGCACATGTTTAAGGCACATACATTTCATGTACACATGCAGATAAACACAAGTCTGACCTTATTATGGCCATACACTACATTTGTGCACAATTAAGAGCATACATTAATTTTACAATTTATTTGGGACATACAAGAAATTCTTGCATACATTACATAACAAGTACATGTTACACTTTATTATGGACATACAATACATTCTTACTGTACATGTATTTATTGTCAGAAATACTGACAATAAATACATATTGCCTTTATTAAGGATATACAATTACTTCATGTATACACATACATATAAATACAAGTACCAAAACCTCAAGAACATACAATAATGCCATGTGCTAACTTAGAACATAACCCTGACATCTCACACATCTACAATTGTGCAAAATCATTTCACATGCAATACATTACCAGAAACTACACACTACTGCCTCATGATCACTAAAATATGTGGGCACCACCACCATCTACACACTACACATTCCAAATTGACAAATAACTCCGCCCACACAAATCGTGGCAAACTTCTACAATTTCCCAAATTATTTTCACATTCCACACATTACCAAAAACTACACACTACTGCCTCATGATCACTAAAATATGTGGGCACCACCTTTGCCTCTACATGATATTGAGTGTTTTTTACATATACGTGATCAATTAATGTCCCTTTCTCTGTTGTGGGTTCTGTCACTAGCTGGACATACCCTCTACTTGTCACAAAGTGGGAGATTGTAGATGACTTCAGAATGTCATCATTGAAATCTCCCATGACAGCAACTGCATTGCTTTGTGGTTCAAGCCAATCAAGTAACTGCCCTAGATGTTCCTTCAACACGGAGACAGGATATGATGGTGGTCGGTAAATGACCACCATTACTACGTTGTACCTAGCAAATTTATACACTCTCATTCCAAATTGACATGTGGGACATCTAAAATGTCACATAGCACGTTGTCAGCCCTATACATGCCAACACCACCATGTTGTTGGTCTTGCAATGCGAGCAATGCTGGATGGTTGCTACTGTATACAACACTTCGGGGACAGTTGTAAAAATTGAATCCATCAATCTTTACTGGTTCTAAAGCTGAAGCTGAAGACAGCCACTTTTCTGTGACAGACATACAGTTAGGCTGCAAGTGCACACAACACCAAATCCGTTACATGTCGTGGCAAACTTTGCACATTCATTGAAAACACAGTAAACCTGTGTGGATTTAATGTGTGCTGAAGTATATGGCATGTCAAAAAAGGAGCCATACTGGTCATGGCATCCTTTACATCTTCTCTGCAATATATGCGTTTGACTTCAAAATCTTGAATCACTAATCCTGACAAAGTCCTAACACGACTTAATGCTACATATGCTTGGCCTGGAGCAAAACATTTATTGCTAACTGACTACAGCCCTATCAACGGTGACGCCTTGCACTTTAAGTACCGTACAAGCCCATGCTAGTTTCAGTGGAAATTGTTGCCACAATCCTCCTTTTGTTTTGTGGCTCTTTCTTCCTCAGGTTCAATATATGTAGAACCTTGTACATGTCAGGGCACTGTTTCCTCCTCTGTTGGCCCACAAACTCATCATCAGATCTTACATACACTTTCTGAGGAAACCTGCTCTTGTCTGACATATCTACATGGGTTACTACAATGGTTACACACCATTAACAAGCCCATCCTCTACATCTACATTTTTACACAGCATGACACGTGCATCCTTCCCGAACAACAAGCTCTCTGCCAAACATGTGTTTGACGCTTTGGAATGATGCCCATCTAACAACTTCAGCTTCCCTGTCTTGGCATCATTCACATAATCCTGTGCATCTACTGTCACATAGTCTAGACAACTCTGAAAGAACTGCTCCATATTATGCTGATTTACTTGCCTATTGGTCGCAAATATGTGCAAGGCTGAGCTGACCTCACCTGTTTCACAACGTTTCAATACCTCTACATCGCTCTCTAACAGTGGTGTGGGTTTACTACGACACCTGACCCTATTCAACAAATCAGCAAAGACTTTGTCTTTCTGTCTAACGATTTCTATTAGCTCCACTACTTTAAAATGGTTAGACCACAAGGTGTTAGAAACATCTTCTGCATGCAACGATTTCCCTTTTACTGGCGGCAACTGGAAGAAATCTCCAACAGTGATTACACTGACATTTCCAAACGCTGAATAGTCACCAGTTTGTTTTATCTGTCTCAATCTACCATGAACATAGGAGAACAGATTGTGATCTACCATTGAAATCTCATCAATTATCAACAGCTGTAAATCCCTATATTTTGCACGCAACAAGTTTAATTTCTCCTCCCCCAAAGGCGTGTAGGGTAAGCGTACATTCTTTCCAATGCTAAATGTTGTATGGATTGTTGTCGCTTTTAAATTAAATGCGGCAATCCCTGTAGGAGCTGTTAACATCACACAAATGTTGTCTGGGTGACGACATGTTGGTGCCATTGCCTCATTGATTCATATTGAATTGCCTTTATGAGATGACCGCCTGTAATAAATACATGTAATGGTGCAGGATTTCGGCCATTTGCCCTATCCAAACACCACTGTCGAATCTCATAAAAAACAGCCAACTGTGTCTCATTCAGAGACCTAATAAGAGCCAGACCGTCACTTCTACACATCACATTATGTCTCCTCTCTATATTTGGTGCACGTTCAAGTCCAAGCCCTAAGTCCGGAGTATCATCCTGTTCTTCTACAACTGCTTTGTCCTGCTCTTTATGTTCTTGTACACATTCTAGTCGTTCTACCTCCTGCTCAGGACACAGCTCAGACCACGCATCTTCCAGAATTCCTTTATCATTGATGTGCTTTTTAATCTCGTCTAAATCTTCTGCTCCTGTTTCAAAGGCTGTTCTGTTACCATCAACAACTTCCAGCGCTGAATGACTTGAACCATCACTAAATGTAACACGTCTATTTCTACAAAACTGCTCAAAGGTGGTGCAGATTGCAGGTTTTAGATCGCTATCTTGTCTATACGGAAAAAATAACTGCAGTGCTCTGAGAAAATACTTCTCTGGGTTCTTTGTTTTAGAAAAATGCAGCTGGTTGTGTGCGTGTTCTTTTTACTATGAAACCGCATTGCTTCAAAAGCTTTATTGGATTTATACTTTTCTCATTTCCACGCAACAATCGATATTCTGATGCAAAACATGCACAACACGTCTGCAAACACAGGATCTGTTGGCCTCTTCTTATACCGATCAACTACACTTGTCATCCACATATTGTCAGAGGTTACACCTTCTGATGCAGCCCTCTGCTGTAACACACTCAAAGGCAAACTCATCTTCTCAATATTTTCCCCTGTTGGTACAAAGACTGCCTTCCTAGAACATTCTTTTAAATGCATGTTTGTTAATCTATACACTGCCTCTTGAGCACACACATCCCTGTTATGTAAATACACAGTACCTAGATTTTTCAAGGCCTCCTTTGCACTAACGTTGCCCTCTTTGGAAGCTTCTCTTTGGGCATTGCTCAACAACAGCCCCAATGAAGCATGGCGAAATTACAGCAGCTACTACTGAAAGGTGCATTTGTTAAAAAAATAAAATACAACAATGAAAATAAAGACGTTAAAACTATACAAAACTGTGCAAAGATAGAAGTATAGATAATGTGCAACCATGAACTGTCTTATTTTATTGTTTATTATGCACTTTGAAGAAAAGTGACTCATATCACCAAAGCGATTGTCTATTTTAAATACAAGATTAAGACTGGAAGCTAGTAGCTCTTTTTTACTGAATGCACCTTTCAGTGGTACCTGCTGTAATTTCGCCATGCTTCATTGTGTGATGACATTAAAGGCATTCTATTCTATTCTATCTATCTATTCTAATCTATGAAAAGAAGGCATTTGTTCTTTGCTCTCTATTTAAATTCAGGTTTTTTTGCAAATGAATCCTCTATTCTTCTCAAATATTAATAGTAAAAGCTGACAAATGTTACACAGATAGTGGTCACGGATATAGCAATAGAGAGCAGTGGTAACCTTTCCCTATAAGTTCTAGAACTATCCTACCATGGTCATTTTGACCCGGGACAAACGTGATCACTACAAGCGGTTTCCACTGCGGTCCTGCAAGTACTGACACATGTAAAGCATCCTTGGGTCTCTTGAAAGATGCTATATAAACTCAAGTAATTATTATTATTATTATTATTATTAATAAGTAATATGCTCAATGGCAGAGATCATTAGACCCCTTTACTCACACTACTGCAGATGTGAAGGAAGTCAAAACGTTCACATGCTGTGATATTAAAGTATGTTTGAGGAGTCGGGTCAGGGGCTTCGTCCTCTCACATCCAGACGACAGGAACAAAAGAGCAGACATTCTCCTGCTCAGCTGGCCAGTGTGAGAAGAGGTCATCATTTTCCCTATGTGTGAAGGGCCTGATTGTTGTATATCTTGATCTGAATGTTGAAACTCATGAAGGAAACGAAATATGAATTGGCTTAAAATAAACAAAAAGTATGTTTTGTCTTATTGATACACTGCCAACAGTTTTAATACAAGTGGCCAAAAGCCGATATGCTCTTCACAAACAACCAGTGATTTCAAACCTGAAAGTCTGAACCAAGGTTTATGTCTTTGTTACCATTGAAACATCTGATTCAGTTTGTTTTGTTAATTGTTGACAGCACATCAACATTGGTGTTGGTCCTTATCACCAAAAGCTCTTGATTCTCGTTGCCATCCCAGGTCCAAGTCTGTGTCGTCTATGTTCACGGTATACCGCATTGTTGTCCTGAGATATTTGTATTTGTTTAGTTTTTTTCAGTTTCATTTCAGTCCCGTGTTAGAGAGGCCATTAACACGCCCACTCGCTTGAGGAGAATACTGAATCCTGCTGTATTCTCATATGGGCTCATTCGGACATTATCAGTTTCTACTTTGGGGGTGGCAGGGGAAAGTCCAGAGAATGTCAATGGCAACTCACTCAGACATTTGGGAGATTATCTTAAATTCAACGTCTGAAAGCACCTTTAGAGATCCAGGTTTTTCTGTTTGTTACACAGGAACACTCAAGTGTCATCCGATTTATAAGCAGCCCCAGATGGTTTGGGCTCAGCCTCAGACCTTATCAGCTCCTCGGAACGCCCCTGGCTTTACCCACACGTTACCTCGAAGTGTATTCACTAAGCCATGATTGATGTTTTATCTAATAAATTCAAACTTATGATAAAGAGTCATCATACTTTAAATTGAAGACAACACCATGATTGATGTTGTGCTGAATATGTGTGATACCATAATAAAGACACGACCTATCTTTAACAAACTTGGAGCTGGCTGTGATTAAGAAACGCTACTGTATACAGCAGGCAGTGATTGATGTTATGGATTATATCTAGTTTGCAGTGACTGATGGGAAAAACTTTACTGTATAATGAGCAAGACAATGAACACAGGAAATGTGCTCTGCTTGGGTTAGAACTGTGCCGCATAAAGCCCTGAGATAAATCTGTGTGTGTTACATAAATGTATCCTTGAGCTGGAGAGTTCATTAATCACCGGAAACAGACTCTTGTAGGAGGGAGGGGGTGGAACGGAAGGAGAGAGTGAGTAGGTAGCAAGTTCTTTCTTTCTTTCTTTCTTTGTCTTTCTTAAAATATTAAATACAATTAAATGGATCAAATATTCCATTCATATCCCTGTGTACATGTTACAGAGCAAAGTCTGATTATGACCCCGATGTTGCAAAAGGTTGTGTAAGACATTTACATGGGATTTAGATGTTTACATAATGTAACTAAGGTAGAAATACAGCACGTTTTAATGCAATTGATCGTATTCAGGTGAAGGTCATCAGAAAATGCTGTTTACGTGACATATGCAGACTTTAAAGTCTTAATCAGGTCAGTTGCTGTACTAAGCAATGTTTTGGTTCTGCCTCACTTTATCAACCCTGTCTTTATCCGTCTGCTAATATGTCTTTCTGGTCAAGTTTGAAAGTCCACAGTTTGCTCATGTGGAAGTAGAGTTGTGGATTTCTGCTCCCAAGTTGCCAACACAAAATTATTTTCAAATAAAAACAGGTGACCTGTTGTCTTATGTCTGGCTTCTTTTAAGGTCTGTAGGTGAGTTGAAAGTTGCCCATAAGATGTTGTAAAACCTTCCAGTGAGATTGTTCTCCATGACTGCATCACATCATTTGTGCAGATACACCATCGCCAATCTCTTCTTCCACCACATCCCAAAGGTTGTATTTCACGGACGTTCACTGAACTCTCCATCATGTTCATGAAACAGATTTGGGACTTTTATTTGGTGACATCAAGGATTATTGCAGTTTTCTCTGCATTCTTTGGGCAGCGCTGCTCTTCACGCACAAATTGACGAACACATGTATTTAGTTATTGATCCTGAATGTCAATCGTTCCGGGTCACTTTAACCACAATTACTCAACGTGTGTGGCAGGTGAACTGCACATGCAGACTTTTTTCAATGTGTTTTTCACACATGCCTCTTAAACTTTAGAACAATGTAAACAAACACAAAGCCAATTTCAAGTCCTGTTCAGATCCTCATCACTTCTGATAAGTGTTAGTGTTTATTGTTCAGTGGAAAGTAAGCGCAGGTCAGCAGGGGCCTGAGGAGGGAGGACACTCCAGCGGTACAAGGATACCAGGCCTATAATGTGTGTCTGGCTCAATCCTGAAGCAGTGACAGTAATAGTTTAGCACCTACAGCCCCTGACCATAGACTTTATATAAAGATGGATGAGGCGTCTCCACTTCCTCCCACTACCCACAATTGAAGCCGAAATATCCTGCATAAATGGAATTTATTACCCCTACTGGAGCCAACCAACAGGTGGCGATCAAGATAATTTGGTTTCACTTTTTAGGGCCTGTCATGTCGTCCATCTTTATGTACAGGCCTGTATCTGTTTGATTGTTGATTGGCTGATTGGACACTTGCCTGTATAAGAAGGAGTTGTGTGTTCCTAATAAAGTGCTAAGTTAATTGTATAATAATCACTTTTACAAATGAATTAATAAGTTAATTGTATCAATTTACAGGCGTGCAGCACCAAATATTTTTGACTGACTTCCCTGACATTCACTTTTGAGTTAGGATACAAAATCCTTAATTGATAACGTGTAATTAATATTTTCAATTCATGAATTGGATTTTTTTAAGCTGTTCTTTCACACGCCATCTCTCACGTGGAAGAACAACAAAATGCTTTGGGTTAGATCGGATGAGAAGGACAGGATGACTCACTTTGCGTTTCTTTTATATAAAAGAACACACATGGAAGATAAGCTGGTTGAGTTCTGTCAGTCACTGAACGTTATGAGTCAGTGTTGGAAGAAAACGTTTTAAAGTTTTGACAGGCTTTTATTTTTGACACCTATTCTATCTGAACAACAACAAAACATGAAGGTTGTGCATGCATCCTTGGGGAAGCTCTGCACAAGGCACTGTGTTCTTTTTCATTATTTTTAAATGAAAAGAATACATCAGAAAATCTAGAAATATAGATTCTATGTATGAAAAAAAAACAAAGATGGAAAAAAGGGCAGATAAATAAATGAATGAAAATGAGACCAATAACAAAGTGCCTGAATGCACAGGAGATATAGGAAGGAAGGCAGGATGAAAATAGGATAAAAAGTAATAGAGAAAGGAGGACCAGGGGGAAATTAAAGCTTAAAATGTCCAGAGAGAGAGGGAGGGTGAAAGACAGCCAAGCAAAATATAAAGAGAGGAATGAGGTGAGCCAGCAACGGCACAAAAGATTGACTATATAAACAGAAAATGAAGACAGTGGACAAGTTGAGACAGTGGGAAGGATAAACACTGCAAATGGATGGAGATAAGAGACTTGGTTGAGAAAAGAAGAGGAGCAAATAATGGAGAGAACATTGTACAGAGACAAATATAGAAAACTCTATAAACTGCCAAATAAACGACAAAACTCTCCTGATATTTATAAAGTGGTGCTAATCAGAGCAGCTCTCCCACACAGATTAGATCAGTCAGTCATTTTACTGCCATAACAGTCAAGGTGACGTTATGTCTCGTCAGTTATGTTAAGTTTACTCATGTCTATGTTTTTAGTATACCATGTCTGTGTTAGTTCATGTTTAGTCTTGTGTGTTTGGGAGCACTAGGTGTTAAGTTAAACTTCTCTCATGTCTAGTCTCGTCGTGCACTTCCTGTTTTATTTTGGTGCTCACCTTTTCCCCTCTCATTTCAGACCCTGACTTCCTCCCTTTGTGTGATTTCCCGCCTTCGTGATCGTCTTCCCCGCCCCTGATTGGTTTCACCTGTTTCCTACTTCCTTTTGTATAAATAGTCCTCGTCTCCTTTGTCCTGTGCCAGTTCGTCTTGCTCTGTCCACATGTTTCACGTCAGAGATTTTGCCATGCCAGGATTTAGCTTTGTTCTTGTTCAGTATTTCTTGTTTATCTTAGTTTTGTTAGTCACGTCTTGTCTGAGTCGTGCATTTGAGTCCCCCAGTTTTTGTGCCTGAGGTTGTTACAGGTGACTTTGACACAATGTGCTGGTATATGTGAGATTTATGTCTTTATAGCAATGTAAGTTATGGAGAAGCTGCAGAACGTGTTTGAGCTAATACAATATATGTTTTCAGTCTGATCTTTCGTGCTGATAAGTCCTCCTGTTCTTTAATGAAGCAACATACACCATACACCAACATTCACCTCAAAAAAAAGAAAGCTTGTTTGTTGTCTGCTTCAGACCAATTCAGTCTTCGTTCCGTGTAAAAAAAGAACCTGTGAAATACAATATATATCTGTCAGGAAGAGTTGCACATATAACTTCATAAATATATCAACGCCCAAATGTTTTCCTATTCAGATTCACCAAAACTCAAATGTTCCATAAACCGCTGCCATATGAGGAACAACCCAAAGTGTCCCCATTTCAAAGGTATAGAACTCCAGCTGGTCCTTACAAAGGCAGAAGTACAAGTGCACACACACACACACACACACACACACACACACACACACACACACACACACACACACACACACACACACACACACACACACACACACACACACACACACACACACACACAGTCATGTTCCAGGTAAGCTCTTGCTGCAGTTAGTCACTTTCTTCTTAGAATGTGATGCCAGTTTTAAGACTTAAGATCCACAACCTCAAAGCCAAGTCACTATGAACATATGAAACCACGGAGTTTAAGAGCTTTCTAAATCCTGCAGGGATTCACTTGTGACTTCCTGGAACAAAACTGGAATTTTGATAATCCTCATTATTATTCACAAAAAGTGCATCCTATTTCTTTTTACATTCACCCAAAGTGAACTTCAGTTTTGCAATATCCTCAGCAGTTTTTATGGAGGGGGTTAAGAAATGGGGAGTTCTGGAGCTCAGACAACAAATCATGGGCAACATGAGTACACAGCACTTTTGACTCATCCTGTTTCTGTACAAAGAAATGATAAGAATAGATTAAAGAGTGGAAATAAGTGGCTACAAAGCAGTAACAGTCATGATGAGACGTCTGCTGTCTTCTGTTTCTGGCAGACCTTTATATGTAGGCTGTTTACTTGCAGCAGAATTGGACTGGATATCGTCACTGATCCTGACAATCGATCGATGATTCAGTTACATAAGATCAATGCAAAGTGGCGTAAAGTGCTTTTCTGAAATTATCCTAGGAACTGAGATTTCTTCGGCATTCAACAAGCGAGCAACACTGTTGTTTGCTTGACTGTGACAGAATGTCAAATGAACATTACAGGTGTAATGTTCTAAGAACTTGAACCACTTACAATAAGTGACAACTGCATCCACATAACATTCTGTGTAGATACAGTGCTACATATTAAGAAGATCTTTGATTTTAAGAATCAATACTGAATATAAGATATGCATTCCCCCACTGTGTGTAGTGTTAGATATGTATTTAATGAAGATTACGCAGATAGACAGTGTAATGTTTCAGTTTGAGAACTGACAATGAGTTCACTGTAATGTCAAACTGAATTTATTATATAAATATTCATTCATTAATTATTCACCATGATATCTGAAAGTAAACTTCTCCAAAGAGGAAGCCAATAGCTGATTAAAGCTGACAGTTGGCGCGTTTCGACAACCAAAGCCTGCTCAAAAGTGGTTGGTTAAACTAGAAACGGAAACCAGAAGGCTTCTGGCCCCCAAATCGTATCCCTCACCTACATATTCTGAGTATTTACATGTAGAATCTGTTGAAAGAGAATTGTGCAAAGAACTTATGTGTCCAGTCCATTACACTGTCCGCTTTTCCACCCATGCATTGTAGAAATTAAGGCAATTTGTTGCAATAGAATTTGAGTTTTGAGGCCAACTCAAAATCTCATGAAGTTATGCTAACTAATTATGTTTTGTATAGATAAACAAATCAAGTTCCCTCTACATGTTTAGCAAAAACATGAAACAATAAGCCACAAAATGTCCAACTCTCCCAAAGCTCTCATGTGTTTTAATCAAAAAACCGGACCTCAAACTGCAGAATATATGCACGCTAATATACACCCCTTTAAATGTCAATGCTAATTTTAAGCACCTTTAAACAACTGGAGTAAAGTTCCATTAAGATGTGTTGAATAGCTTTTTGAAGCTCCTGACACTGAACAACTGAGAAAGAAAGTTCCTAGAAAGTTCTAGGAAGATGTGTTGAATTGCTTCAAATACTTGTGTTCTTTTGGGAACTCCATGTTCAAGGCATAAACCAAAAAGGTAGGCAAATGCAGTCGGGACGTTTGGGAGATCTGATTCTGATTCTTCCAACATGATGGCAATACTGTGGACTGTGGGTAGGGAGGCAGGCGCATCATCATCAGTGTGAACAGTAGGGATGATAATCTGAACACCCTTCGTCTGCCGTTCATCTGGATCATTGTGCTGCTAAAGCCAAGAGGTTGTACCAAATTAAGATTCAATACTCATGCATAGCAATCATACTAACAAAAATTAAGACTGTACAGCCATTACTCAAGTACTGGAGAAACATGAGTGTTAGCTAATTAATAATAGTTTTAGTCAGTCAAATATTTATGTTCAGACTGTGGCTACAACCAAAATCACAGGAGAAGTTGTTCTTTAACAGTGAAGTTATTTTGGTGCTATTTATGTTGCTGCAGAATTTTGTGTCATGCTGATGTGACAGTTGTTTTCTAATAAACCTTTCAGATTTGGAATTGTATTTGTTTAATATGAGATACACTTGGACTGTACATGAAAATATATATGTTAATTATAACTATATCATAACATACCAACATCACACAGGAGTTTAAAACTACATTTTCTCAAGAAAAACAATTTTTAATTGGCCACCCATTGAATTTCAATGGGACCCACTCAAATCACCACCTCTGGGTCCAGGGAACTCACTACATTGAAAACCTATCAACATCACTGTATATTAGACACACACACACATATATGAGTATATCTGTACAAATGCTAGGGCTGGGCAAATTACATCCTGGTACTTTTCAGATGAATTGTGACGAATATATTGGAAGGTGAGGTTTCAGTATCCAAGCTCTCATTGGCAACAGAGCCCCATGATGGTGCGCACATACAGCTTTGACTATGACAGGGTCTGGCTGTCTGGATGCAAGGATGGTAACATTATTGATGGTTTGAGGGTCCACTGAGGTGGCAGAATCTATCTCAGTGCTGCGGATGGAGAGGGGGAGGGCGAGACAAAGACGGAAAGAATAAGGGAGACTTTAAATGTGACTTGTAAGCTGCTGAAAGTTGGGTATTCATTCATATTATGAAACAAAGGGAAAACATACAATTTTGAGAAGACGCTAACTTGTTTAATCAATGACTAAAAGGAATAATTGATTATCCAAATAGTTATCTATAAGTTAATATAGTTATAGGTAATATGTGTTTAAGACTTTGATGTGAAACACTGATGTGGAACCTCAAGTGGTCTCCAGACTCAAGCCTATCAACTGCTCACACTGTTGCAGCAAACAGTATTTTCTGTGTGAAGTAAAATGTGTGGCTTGATGTGCAGCTGTACATTAAACCCACAATATAACTCTGCACTTCTGACACCCCTGGGAAAAACCAACACTTTTTTCACATCTGATTTTTTTGACTGACACCTCTGGGCCACTGTACCTTGACTTCTCCTTGTGTCGGGTGATAGCTAACATTCTTTGGCGATCCTGTCCCTGTCAGAATGAGTGAGGACAAACATATTGCTCAGGGTTATAAACAACCACACATCTGTGAGCCACAGTTGTGGATTATAGAAGATCATAATATAACCAGGCGTTTCCTGGTGAGGCGGAGCTTGACAAAGTGGATTTCCAAGTGATGGATGACAATGGAATAACTCCCATGAAGCCTGGGAAGCATGTCCAGTTCCCATTAAATGCTTTATGCTTATGGTGCTTCTCGTGCTGTATGGGTTGTCAGCTGGACTACTACTATGGTGTAAAATCATGACACTGTAATAACACTATGATTGACCCTTTGTGTGTACAGCATAGTGTGAGTCCACAGCCTTTTAATCTGCTTCACTTTAATTCCTCGACTCTCATGCAGCTCCTTTGTCAAAGTCTTATTTCTGACACCAAGAGTGAAACCTCTGACTTTATACACTTACACATCAGTGTGACTTGAACCGTCATTGTCAGCACCATCCCTGTAACACTCTTTTCAGTGTTGTACATGAAAGTGCTAACTGCTGATCGTGGGAATGAACATCAAGTTTTACGATGCCGTACAATGAAAGTTTTCATTTCTACCCAGCACAATATTTCACATTTAGAGTGAATATCCCTTATGAAATCCTGCAGTTTCATTCCCAAACCTCAAGTAATCCATGGCACAGCATCTGAACATGATGTTTGCCACATATTATTGTGATAAAGTGAAGCAGAGTAAGGGGCCGTCAGTAAATAGAATGAGAACATCAGTAGGTGGGGGGATGCACCTCAGAGTTATTTCAAAGGGGCACAGAGACAAGCATCAGAGGTAAGACGTCGCTCCTTGATGTGAACTTTATATTTTGCTATTGTTCAGCTGCTGCTTCAGTGAGTGTTGGTCATAGAAAGATACCGTTGGAGTCTTGGCTAATGTTGTCAGTGTGATGTAGCGTAATCCTTGGTACCAGCTTTGTGTGTTACATGCTTTTGCGAAATGCTGATTTCATGCTTGGTGTTTGAATGGTTTCATTTAGGTGGAAATGGTTGTTGTTGGCGTTTTAGTTGATCTTTTACCTGTTCTAATGAAGTATAGCATGTCCACGTTCAGAGTTCATTAAATCTTCCTAAACTGAACTGTGAGTTCGAACTCTTTGAGAGTGAACTTGAAAAACACTGACTCTCTTCTCCTTTGTCTTCCTCATGTCATTACACTCCTTCTTTAATAACCCTGAACAGCAACATAACTTTTCCAAATGCACTAACAAACTTTTGTCAGTTGTTTAACTCTTTGCCTTCTTCACTTCCCCTCAGTAGCATAAAAAGTAATTAAAAGACATAGTGCAGCCGATCCACTGTTGACGATCTGTTCAACTGGTGCACTCTCCAAAAAGGCTATCATTAAGTTTCTGCTAACACAATAGACTGTGAAGAGTTTAAGCACCTTGTTACAGGCTGTGAGGATGGATCTGCTGATGAAGCATCTTTGAAGCTCAGTGTAATGACTATACTTCTACTGTGTAGTGGAAGCTGCCTAAAGCCAAAGCCCTGTAAAACCTCAACACATGTTATAATACGCTCCCTTTATGCTGCAGCACCTCCGCTTCATTCAGAAGCTGGAGAGCCTTTGATCGCAGAGTTCTAAAAATGCCACAATACATCCCCAGGTCTTCACTCTCATCTATACTCATCCAGTTTCAATCCAGTGACCCAACTCACCTCAGGTTGAGACGGTGTGCTCACTTTCCCCCTGCTAAATCAAGAAGCAACTAATATATAGACCAGGAGTCATTTTAATTTCTTTGACCTCAGGCTCATAAACTCAGGATTGTTACTGAAAATGAAGTTCTGTCACATTGCAACCATCCCGTGACGCTTACATCCCAATTCATGCCTTGACCATCTTCAAATGTTGCCTTAGTCACATGATTTTTTTGGTGCTTTTGCACTATAATATCTGTTTGGCACATAAACTGTATATATAGATGCACAACATGACAGCTCCCTAAAAGTGAAGCCGAAGCGTCTCTATTGCCACCCAGTTCCTGACATATGCCTGACATATAGGTCATAATTCCTGCCTGTTGTATAATCATTTTTAGACATGTCCTCCAGAGGTTTTCTTTCACACGTGAACAACGCAGTGTGAGATTCTCTGTTCAGATGCTTCACAATAACAACAAATCCTCCAGAGGATTCAGCGAGGGGTGGTGCAGCAAGCAGACACAGGAAGTAACCCGTTATTCCATTGTGAAGATCACGTGTTTTTGTTTACAGCACATCAACGCTAGCATCGGCTCTTATCACCAAATGCTCTCTCGACATCTTAGTCTGTCTTCTATGTGTATGGCACCTCTTTTTCATGCTGAGAGATTTGGTTTCTTCATTCGCCGCGTGTTACAAACATCATTGATTGTTTGTTGTAAGCAAGATTACAGACAAAACAGGGTGGAAGGATGGAACACAGGCTCAGGAGGAGTCCGTTACAGTTTGGTGTAGATCCTGATAAAGGGGCAGATCCAGGAATCTTTCATCCCTTTAGTAAACATTGCAAGATTTGACATTATAATTTATTTTTATTATATTCTCAGAGAACAATGCAGGGAATATGATGAAAAATAGGCATGGATTTAGGAAGTGAGTATCTAGGATCATGTGCAATTTGGTGCAATTCCAAATAAAAATCTGATTCAACTGACTTTGAAATGTTTTCATCATAGTCTATTCGCCGCTGCATGGTAAAAGATGTGTGGTAAGAGTGCACTATGGTCTTTGAGGTTTGCACTTGGTGCCATTTTATTTAGTAATGTCGGTTGTAAAAATTATAGTGAGGACCGACTCACAATTAGTCATGAGCATTTTTCCGGGGATCTCTGCGGCCCCTGGCACAGCATCTTTTGTATCTGGAAAATGGCCATTGAAGGCATTCACCTCCATAAAAATATACTGACCAGGAGATTCATTTGAGCTTGAGGCGGGTAGATTGCTTATGTTACTGCAGGGTCTCTACAAACAACTGTATTAATAATGCAAATCTGTTTTCCTGTTGTAATAAAAGGTTCCTCCTTAGTGTGAAGATTTATAATCCTCATAATCCCTCATTTTCAAGCTGTATTTTCAGACCTGAGGGTTCATGTCTTTGTTACATTGCTGACATTGTTTTGTTAGTTGTGGTTTCACACTGTAATTTAGGGAGCAGACTTAAAGGTACAGTGTGTAGAATTTTGTGATATCTAGTGTTGAAATTGCATGTTGCAGCTGAGCACCCCTCACCTCACCCTCTCCTTCCAAACATGAAAAAGAACCTGTGGTAGCCTTTAATCGTCATAAAAACTCAAAAGGTGTTTAGTTCGTCCAGTTTGTACTAATGTAAAAAACATGGCGGCCTCCGTAGAGAGGACCCCCTCGATGTAAATATAAACTATTTAAATATAATGGACCTTTTCTGGGGTAAAGAAAACTACAATTGATACAATTTAGATGTAATGAACTAGTGAAAACATCATGAGGATTACTCTACATTAAATTTCTGCCAATAGTTCCCTTTCACCTAAATCTTACACACTGGACCTCTGAGACTCTTAGGACATATGTATGTCCTGTCCTCATCAGCTACATGGGCTGCTCCTACCCAATAAAGTTCATAGAAAGGAAATATGAATCACCTCGTTAATGTTGTTGCCTCTGTAATATTATTATATTAATACCATCAAAATATATGTCATCCTCCATATCATGTGAGGGGAAGACTACAAGCAATCCTCATCACTTATTTTTCTTCTTCTATAGTTTAATGCTGTCTCAACTTCCTGCATTTGGTCCGAAAGCTGCAAACTATCCAAAAAAGTGTTTTCACTCTGCAAACAAACCGAACCATAGGTCAGTTTGATCTGGACAAAGACCAAATCAATTGTGCGGACTACATTTTGGGTTGTTGGTTCAGACACCTTTCACACCTGTTATTTTGGTCAGAAGGTCCTAACCAAACAAGAGAGAGAAGCTCCCTTGGAGACACTTCTTACATGTTTCATACAGCTCTTGTCTGTAAATTGTTTGATGTACCATGCATCCCTGCAGGAAGTGTTGCATCCATGATACAGTGGATTACAGCAAATTTAAGTCTGACTCACCAGATGTTGACCGAAAAGATAGAACCTGTGTTAGTTTCAAGTGGAATTCTCCTCATCTTCTTCCGGCCAGTTCACATTTTCACAACATGACAGCTCCCTAAAAGTGAAGCCGAAGCGTCTCTATTGCCACCCAGTTCCTGACATATGCCTGACATATAGGTCATAATTCCTGCCTGTTGTATAATCATTTTTAGACATGTCCTCCAGAGGTTTTCTTTCACACGTGAACAACGCAGTGTGAGATTCTCTGTTCAGATGCTTCACAATAACAACAAATCCTCCAGAGGATTCAGCGAGGGGTGGTGCAGCAAGCAGACACAGGAAGTAACCCGTTATTCCATTGTGAAGATCACGTGTTTTTGTTTACAGCACATCATTAATGTGCTGTAAACAATGTGCTGTCGGTTGTAAAAATTATAGTGAGGACCGACTCACAATTAGTCATGAGCATTTTTCCGGGGATCTCTGCGGCCCCTGGCACAGCATCTTTTGTATCTGTGATGTTTTGGCTTCATTTCTGTACGTCTGAGGACGTCCATGGTGAGTTTCAGTTAAACATGTTGTGAATGTCATTTTGACTTTGTACGGCACGTTGTCTCATTTTATTCGGAATGGGCCGTGACCCCTTGGAATTTTCAGTTAGGTGAGTTACAAAGACAATCAAGTTGACGTGCTATTAAACTGAATTAAATGTCCCTCACGCACACACCCAGACAAAACACGTAACAGCACTCTGACATGCCCTCAGCTCATGAACTTTCTGTCATTTTTGTTTTCTGCTTTTTATTCTCTGTTCCGTCTCTCTCTCTCACCCACATGGCTGCAGGTTGTGAATTAATGAGCAGGGCTGAAAACACAAGAGGAGGGAGTCGGAGCGGGAGGAACTTGAAGAGGGAGGGAGGTGGGGAGATGAGAAGACAGAGGGTGGGAGTCAAATCTTTATGATGCACTGAAGACAGGTGCAACATGTTTGATAGAAATAGCAGCAGCCTTGAAGCAGAACTGCAGAGCTTACATGGTGCCACTGAAAACCTTAGAGAGAAATATAGCTGACTAAGAGGCGAACAGGGCAAACTGCAGAGGGGTTTGGGAAAAGCAGAGTGGAGGAGCACTTCATTTTAGGAAAATGGCCATTGAAGGCATTCACCTCCATAAAAATATACTGACCAGGAGATTCATTTGAGCTTGAGGCGGGTAGATTGCTTATGTTACTGCAGGGTCTCTACAAACAACTGTATTAATAATGCAAATCTGTTTTCCTGTTGTAATAAAAGGTTCCTCCTTAGTGTGAAGATTTATAATCCTCATAATCCCTCATTTTCAAGCTGTATTTTCACACCTGAGGGTTCATGTCTTTGTTACATTGCTGACATTGTTTTGTTAGTTGTGGTTTCACACTGTAATTTAGGGAGCAGACTTAAAGGTACAGTGTGTAGAATTTTGTGATATCTAGTGTTGAAATTGCATGTTGCAGCTGAGCACCCCTCACCTCACCCTCTCCTTCCAAACATGAAAAAGAACCTGTGGTAGCCTTTAATCGTCATAAAAACTCAAAAGGTGTTTAGTTCGTCCAGTTTGTACTAATGTAAAAAACATGGCGGCCTCCGTAGAGAGGACCCCCTCGATGTAAATATAAACTATTTAAATATAATGGACCTTTTCTGGGGTAAAGAAAACTACAATTGATACAATTTAGATGTAATGAACTAGTGAAAACATCATGAGGATTACTCTACATTAAATTTCTGCCAATAGTTCCCTTTCACCTAAATCTTACACACTGGACCTCTGAGACTCTTAGGACATATGTATGTCCTGTCCTCATCAGCTACATGGGCTGCTCCTACCCAATAAAGTTCATAGAAAGGAAATATGAATCACCTCGTTAATGTTGTTGCCTCTGTAATATTATTATATTAATACCATCAAAATATATGTCATCCTCCATATCATGTGAGGGGAAGACTACAAGCAATCCTCATCACTTATTTTTCTTCTTCTATAGTTTAATGCTGTCTCAACTTCCTGCATTTGGTCCGAAAGCTGCAAACTATCCAAAAAAGTGTTTTCACTCTGCAAACAAACCGAACCATAGGTCAGTTTGATCTGGACAAAGACCAAATCAATTGTGCGGACTACATTTTGGGTTGTTGGTTCAGACACCTTTCACACCTGTTATTTTGGTCAGAAGGTCCGGACCAAACAAGAGAGAGAAGCTCCCTTGGAGACACTTCTTACATGTTTCATACAGCTCTTGTCTGTAAATTGTTTGATGTACCATGCATCCCTGCAGGAAGTGTTGCATCCATGATACAGTGGATTACAGCAAATTTAAGTCTGACTCACCAGATGTTGACCGAAAAGATAGAACCTGTGTTAGTTTCAAGTGGAATTCTCCTCATCTTCTTCCGGCCAGTTCACATTTTCAAAATCAATTCACTACAGGAAACAACAGCAACCTACCAGACGTATGTATTTTGATGGGTTCTTTTTGTGTGGGAGTTTCTTTGTGGTCATTTCAATGACATGTCATAAAAGTTGTTGCACTGGTTGATGTTCAACATTATAATCTTGTCGGTTAACTGTTAATGGTTAATTAATGATAAATGCACGTCCCTGGTTTCCTGACATGTGACCTCTTGTATTCATGTAAATAATATCCGTCCACTCTCAAAAACCAAAACAGAATTGGTGTCAGACGTGTTAAAACACCATCTGTGTCTCACTGACATAAGGTACCAGCTCTGCCTGTGGTGCTTGCGCTTTTATAGGAAAGTAAAAATACACAAACACACACACACACACACACACACACACACACACACATTTTCCATTATCTCTCTCCAACAGCTGTTAGATAGACCACCTACTGGTTAGGTTGCTGTGGGCATCAACAGAATTTCAATGGCCCATAGCATTTTAGATAGTCCCTACCAGACACTGTAATAACACTTTAAATGACCCTTTGTGTGTACGGCAGAGTGTGAGTGTGTGTCCACAGCCTTTTAATCAGCTTCACTTTAATTCCTCCACTCTCGTGCAGCTCCTTTGTGCAAATATTATTTCTGACACCAGGAGTGAAACCTCTGACTTTATACACTTACACATGTCAAACACTAAAAATGTTTAAAAAAAAAAAAATCCTTAGTTTATTAGTTTGGTCTGCAGGAAAATTCAATTTAAGCTTCAATTTAAAAAACAAAACAGATATAGGCAGTGATATGACCAAATAAATTAATCTCACTTTTCCAGATTGATCAAACTTGATTATAATTCCTATAATTCCAGACGAGACAGACTGTGATTAAGATGAGGTATCCAAAAACATGGAAAACACCTTGATGAAGGAATGAGTCTGATTGGTTGTAATTAAAATAGAGTAAGCATTGGCCCTGACAGGTCTAAGACACTTCGTTAGGTGTCGTTATGAGCCATGTTCAGCCCATAAATGTAGGTTTCTTCACAAACTTGGTAATGAATGTGATTTTAAAACTGGCATTAATGCATTTGATCAAAGAACAGCCATTTAATTTAGTTTACAGCTCACAAATTCCATTTATGTACGTTCCATTCACTTTAGCACTGATGTACTGACTGGAAACAATGAATCGATTATGTTCTCCCACTTCATCGCGATTCAACTCAATTAAATGTTATTTGTATAGTGCCGAATCATATACATTATTAAAGGCACTTTACATAGAAGGTTCCCACAATCAGAAATCACTTTGGCGACTGTGGAGAGAAAAAACTCCCTCATCTATAATTCGAGAAATTCCAAACACCTCTACCCCCAATGTTCAAAATTGTAAAATGTGTTAAATCACATCAGTGAGAAAGTAGCTGAAGTTAAAGATGGTGTGCAGTGACTTTTACAGAGAGCAGTGTTTGCTATTAATTTCAGACTGTGGCAGCTCACTACAGTCTAATTTGTCAGCCACAGATTTATTATGAACCGAAATAAAATATGCAGCTTTCATAATGACATAAAAGATCTTAAGTCTCAGCAGCTCTCTCTCTCTCTCTCTCTCTCTCTCTCCCCACACACACCATCAAACACACACACTCAATTGTTATGGTCTGACTGGTCAGGGATCACCAGGATGGTTATCTTGTAAAATATTTTGCATCATTCATAACAATTCTCCAGGGACAAGTCTGACTCCTGTGTTTTCCTGCCTCCATCTCGGACCTCTCACAATTTCTGCTGATTTGCACAGAGATACCTGCAGCAGTCACATAGAAACCTCACAGAAGCTCTAGTTATATCAAATGTTGAGGTAAAGAACTTCAGGGCCCTCACACACACACTTACTGGCATAAGACAGGAAAGTAAGTGTTCCTCAGTCATCTGCATCAATGCAGAACTTTCACAGAAGCTGTCATATGACTTCAATAAAGATTTTGCAGCCAGGAAATGTAGAGCTTCCCACAACAGCTGAAAATATCTATTCAGTAGGGTAATACATACTGTCTTTTGCAGAGTGCGTAAAGTTTTGTAACTTTTCTTCTGTTGCATGTGACTTTTTTTGTGTGAAATCATGTCCAACAAGTTCTTTAGGGTTTTCTCTGTACTGTTCCAAATGTTACTGATATATTAAAACCCAGAGAAAAAAACGTGTCTCAAAACCTATTAGCGAAATGATCACTTTGACATTTATCATTGTGACAAGAACTAACTCAAATGACAAAACATTTTTGACGTGCCCTATGTCTCACACACTAACATGGAGTTGGCGGTTTTAAACCAGCAGGTACTGATCAAGAGGCTTTAGCTTCACTGCTGTAGATTTTTAATATATAAACATTTCTGACACATTCAGGATCCATATTGCTGCCAGATGAAAAGATGCTCTCAGTCAAGATGTGTGTTTCTCTGCCCTGAATTAATCATGCAAATATCACAGTGGTGTCACAGGCTCCAGGCAAGGATGTGAACTTTGCCCTAAAATCCTTAAGTGGGATATTTACCTTCCACAGAGATGTCAAGTCATCTGTGGTGTTAAAGACAATAAGTGAACAATCACAAACAAGTCTCACTGAAAACACCCCTGCCACTGAGGGGGGTAACAGCTCTCAGCTCTCCTCATCAGCATGTTCAGGTGACATGTTATCTCTCAACCCTTCTCTATTAATATAAGGTGTAACATCTTCTGGAGAGCACCTGCAGACAAACACAGACACGGGGGCCATCTTCTTCCGTCCTTTTGTCTTGGAGCAATCTCATAACTTCACCTTTGACGTCTCTCCTGAAGTGAGAGCGCAGATGTGGTGCAGCAGGCCAGACAATTATCGAGAATGACCAGCTGTGTGTGTGTGTCTGTGTGTGTGTGTGTGTCTGGTCCAAAAGCAGAAAGTAATATCTGAACAGCAGTGTCAGTGTTATTGGGACACAGCAGCCATCTTTTTTTTGTCTCTCCCAAACAAACCTTACTCACAAATGGAAAAAAACAACAGGACACATTCTTGTCACTTTCCTTTCCAGATCATTCACACGAGCAGAATGACTATTTAAAGCCAACCTTATTAGAAACAATTGAAGAAAACACATTGAATATATATTGGTTGATGGTTTAAGCCCCATTGTTTCCAACTGCTGCTGCTCTGTTATCATCTTGTTCATGTCTGTTATAGGCCGGTCCATTCTAACCCATTCAGAGTGAATCACAGAGACTGAGATAAACTAGAGTATCAGCCTAAGTGCTCGTCTCCTCCTCTCAGCCCTTGTGGGAAATTTAATTTAAGAACAAGCAGACAGTAGAATGGATTCTTGCTTTTCTTACAAATGTAATCTGTGTGTCGGCTGTATCATAATACTATTGTGTGGATATTATATAGAAGGATAATGTATAATACAGTAACGACCTTACTACTACTCAGTGGTAGCCCCCACCCAGACTGCTAGAAACCTGGGTGTGACACTCAGCAACCCGCTCGTGTAGATACATGCTGCACAACATCAGGAGAATACCTCCCCTTCTCACGCAGAGGGAGGCACAGGTTCTGGTCCAGGCTCTTCTCTTGACTACAGCAAGTCTCTCCTGGCTGGTCCACCTGCTAGTGCTATCTGACAGGACAGTAGAAAATCTACACATCTTCCGCTGCAGACTAAAGACACATCTCTCCCAACTACACCTCGGTGAAAAAGATGATGTCTAGTAACCATCGTCAGCTCTGGTGTTTATATTTAAAACATATATAAATCAGTTCAGTTGCACTTATAGTTTGGCTTTTTTGAAGCAAATTGTACTTACTTGATTGTTGTTGTGGGTTATTGTAACAAAATGTAATGTAACACCACTAACAATGCAGGGACACAAAAAGTGATATTTGTGTTTGCAGGTTTGTTGTTACAGTGCATTCTGGGAATGTACCACATTATCTTGACATTGTTATTTTTAATCTTTTCCTGTATCAGTTGCAGATGTCAGGGCTTCATACTATGCAATAAAAGCTTGAAGGAGCACAATGCAAAATGTGTAAATGTGATATGAAATGAATGGACGTTCAGTTGGAAGATTCCACCCGTGACAGTGCTGTGACATGATCCACGCGAAAGAAAATGTTTTGCTTTCGAGTTATGTTAGATTTATTGACACTGAAACACTGAGCACTGGTTGTATTGTGTTGTTACAGAGTGCTGGTTCTTGTCTCACAAAATGTCTTTGACAAGTAGAACAGCAGTGTGCAGAGCCACCATAGACTGTGTTTAAAGATGGCTGATGTGACAGCTCCCCAAAAGTGAAGCCAAAGTGTCTCAGCCTCCTCTTTTTCCCCCCAAAGATAGTAGTTCTTATTACCTGCTGTGGCTCAGGGGTTGGCAAGATACTCAACCCCCAGACTGAGAAAGTTCTGCACAGAGATGCACTGAATGAATGTGTGTGAATGGGTGAAAGGCAAAACAGTGTAAAGTGCTTTGAGTGGTCATCAGGACTAGAAAACTGCTATTTAAATACAGACCGTTCCACCATTTCCTGATGTAATTAGTTATTTGATACTAAACAGGGTTAGATGTCATGATTGACAGCTGAGACTGACTCAGTTATGGTACGTAACAGGACCTTGTTACTGTGGCTCCATCCTTCAACCGCTACTGCGCTGACTCTGGCTCCAAATGACCTCATCCAGGCTGGATGGCAGAGTTTGTATCTGGGATATTTTGGACAGTGGGAGGAAGTGGAGATGCTTCGGCCATCTTGATACAGTTTATGAGAGACACAAGTCATTAAAAGCTAAGTTTATACAAATTGTGATAAAAGCTAAGTTTATACAAATTGTGATATATGAATTAATGGCAACTGTTACGTGTGTGTGTTTGTTTGTGTGTGTGTGTGTGTGCTGCTGCCCATCCCTTGTCGGTGCATCGTGTACTGTGTCTTCCCTTCTGCTGTCTCCTCCCTCTCAGGTGCTGCAGAACCTGGGGCTCATCTGCCAATCAGAGAGACGGAGATAAGGAGTGGGAGGAGCAGAGTGTGCTCTCTCTCACTTTGACTCCACCCACACAGCAACAACACGGGGGAAAGCTCCCTTTTTTTAACTTTGCAATGGTTTTATTTTGACAGATATACATTACGTTATTTTAGTTTGAGTGGAGACCACCTGTAGTCCTGTTTTTGGATTTTGATCTAGGCTCAGATCCTTCATGTAAAGTTTAGAGGGACGCGTCTTCATCCTCATCTTCTGTTCACTTTGTTCCGATCTCCATCTCTTTTCGTTTTCATTCAGTACCTTGAACGGTTTTCGTTTGTTATTCCTTATTTTATGCATTTGACTCTTCCACTCCTAGTATCCTTATTCATATGTTTTGGCCTCATCTGAGCCTCTAGTTATCTGCTGTTCATTATTCTTGTGGGGCCGTAACAGCTGCTCAGTCTCTTTAGACACAGAGGACATCACTGGTCCAGCAGCTTATGTGAGCAGGTCGTCTGGCTCAGTTAGCTCAGCCATTGATCCATTTGGAATCACATGATTTTTTTTTCAATCGGATGACATTAGTACTGTGATTAAAAACTGCTGTCTGAGCTGAATTTTCTAATCCACTTGAGAGTGAAAAAGTGACACTGTGGAGCCCTGGATTTGGTTGTGGTTATATTTGGAGTTCTTCATACTTTGCTCTATGTAACGCCCACGCCACGCTGGCTGTGGTTGCACCGAAGGATGGCTTGCTTCTCATTTCCACATGTTAACAGATTGGAGCGGCCATACCGGCTGCAGTTCAGCTGGGGAAGCTGCGCTGCTCTGCCAGAGACTCGAGGTCTCGCCGCTGTTTTCCACGTTCCTTACGTGGTTCACAGCAGATAGACTGTGAAAATGAGCTTTCACAGTTTCAATGCTTATCTGACTAATCAGTCACAAACATAAACTTCCTGTAGTCTACCCTTTTCAAAATAAAAGCACTTATGCATTTCTGTTGACTGAATCCATTCATTCGAAATGGTTTTTATTGTGAAATATTTGCAGGTATGGCTTCATACTGTATAGTACTGGTATTTGAGTACAGAGGACTACTTTTATACAAGGACATTTTGTAGTTATACTAGAAACATCAGAAAGGCCGTAGTTACATTAACAGTTGTTTGTGCAGTGTTATCACAGCACTGTGGAGTCCAACATACGATGCTACTTACAGCAACATATCTGATGCACATCTTATCTGCCATAACCTTGCTGCAACTGAAAATCTCTAGTACATGGAATTTATATATAACAGCTAAGAAATATCATCAATATATAATGAGAATTAGAATATCCAGGGATTCATTAACTTAATAGGTGTTCCTACCGTTTTCAGATGACTAAGAAGGAAATCTTTACTGAGTACATGCATAATGCTCTTTAACCTACCCTCAGATATACAGCATAAATAAGGTGGAATAAGGTTGTATTAGACTTTATTAAGCTCTTCCATGAAAAAGGCTTATTTGCAGCCTCAGAGGCAGTTTTACTTTACCTTTTAATTGATGTTTTAATGGATATAAAAGAGTTTTGTGCAATCATTAATATGAAAGAACAGGTCACAGTCAGGCCTGTTAATGTAATACAAATATACTTACAATCTAGGTTAGAAAAAAAGAACTTATGATAGGGCTAATCTCTATTTAACTTTTGTATCAAATTTAATTGAAACACGTATATCTGATACACTCTAAGTTTAAAACCAAGGACAGTAGGTTTTTTAATGGCTGCACTATCCAGTCAAATGGAAATATTCTTCTCTTTATCCTCACCAAAGTTTTACTGTCGTATTTTTTTACATTTAGCAAATTTATTTTTGAGTGGTCGGGAAAATGTGTGAGAAAATTGTAGGCTTCAGGTTTTTATTTTTTTCTGTTCCGTTATTGAAGAAAATACCAAAGGCAATAGGGAAGGCTGTGATTTAAATGTGTGTGTGTGTGTGTGTGTAATCCCACTTGTGCAGTCAAGTTGAGGCCAGGTCCTGCCTGTAGTACTAAGCACAATGGACAGTTCATGTCATGTGTGTGTGCGCGTGTGTGTGTGTGTGTGTGTGTCATCTATCAGTCAGGCACTAGCCCACAGACAGGAAGCAGAAAATTGAGGGACAGGAAATTGACCTGAAACTCAGAGTGTAGCCTCAAGTGTCCTCTGTGTCCATTTCAGGTTTCACTCCTCCTTCTCTGTGTTTCTCTCTCTATCCATTTGCTGCTGCTCACTCTTACTCACTTTCTATTTATGTCAGTCTGTCTCTCGCTCTCTGTTCTCTATCAGTCCATCTCTTTGTCTGACAGATAACTCAGAAATCTATAAAACATGGACACACACACACACACACTCACCAGAAAACACAAGCACGCAATTTTCTTCGTCTTCCTCTGGTTGTCAAGACTTTTGATCCTCACTCCAGCAGCAGTCAGAGGGACTGAGCTCAGTCTCCACCTTGTTAGTGACGCTCTGAAGACACAAACATGCTTTCACCTCAGTGCACAGACCTCAGCTTCCCTCTTTCCTCAGGGTTTACTCTTAAGGTACGAGCTACAAACGAAATAAATGAGGTAGACTGTGAGTCTAGTTGTTTCCACCACGTCATGCTGTAACGTCTTGTATCTGGTTCACTGCTATGAACCCACCACCCTGGAACGACCCCGCAGCACTCCAGCTTTGTTCAGCAGCATCATTTTAAAGGTTAGACAAGCACAGAGTAATGGAACCTGTGGTGGTGTATGTGTTAGCTGGTGATGTTACTGCAGGATGAGCAACATTACAAGTCCTCGGTCATTATGACCATCATGTCCAATCTCGATAAGTTGCCTCCAGAAACATCAGAAAGGCTGTAGTTACAGTACATTAAAAGTTGTTTGTGATGTGGAGTCTGACCATACAAGGCTCCTTACAGCAACACATCTTATCTGCCATAACCTTGATGCGACTGCAATGCCTGCCAGCATCTTTATGTTTTCTTCAGTTTCATCATAATGTCCTAATAGTAAATTGCATGTCCTTGCTACATGGCAACAGCAAAAAGCAAGAGAATTGCTGGGACCAGTTTCAGGTCCTATTCAGCTCTTCTAACGAATGCGGAGCTGTTACCGATTACTTTAGTCCTGTAGATATCGAAAGTCTATCGTCATCTCAATATTCAACATTATCGCATCCTGCATGTTTTCCTAATATCGTGCAGCCCTAGTGTGAGGGGTTTACAGACATAATCATAAGTCGTAACTTTACAATTCTCTCAGAAATTGTTGAAATGTGTTTCCACTGGATCAGCTAGTGTGTGCATCTGTAGGTATGACTGTGGTCTCCCACTACGACTGTGGAATCCTGAGTGCAGCAGGCATTAGGAGAATACAGGTTATTACTGTGCTCAGTGTCACGTATCTGCTGAGTTTCTTTACAGGATACGTTTACACTTTTTCAAGTCCGTTGTTAAACCATCACCAGGGGCCTGCATACAGTTAATTTAAAGAAGTTTAGTTTGCTTTTTGTCCAGAGTAGATTTTAGTTCATTTTGAGGGTTTGCATCCCATCCACAGTCCTCATTTTGCACAGAATACCACTCCAAAGTTTCGTGACTGTGACAGAGTGCTGTGTTTGCAGCCTTGAGCAGTAGCCTGTGTGGCAGACAGTTTGGATTTGTGTGGGCAGAGAGACGCTAACTTCACTGGACCTGTGCATATGTTGGGCTAGGACGACTGGGCTGGCTCCCATAGACCCCTGGACCCTGACTCAATGGCAACATGAAGATTCATACTGGGAATAAACAAGCTCTGGGCTCGAAAAAACAACACACACACACACACTCACACTGAGACACCACAGATGGATGCTGGGGTGGTGGGCAAGAGGTTCATAGTAGCAGCTGAGAGGGGGCAGGAGAGTTGAAGAGCCAATAAACTGCAGAATAAGCACAAGAGTCAGTTTTATTTTCGTTCTTAAAATCATCTCATATCAACAGTAATTAAGGCTGGATCCCACTTTTCAGCAACACATATTCCCTTTACGCAATTTGTCTTATTGGCATGAGTTTCGGTGTATTTATGTGCATTTCATATGTTGAGACACTCATTTGTAAATAGTCTGTTGTTTGTTTTTGTAGACTGCTTTACAGTTGCATTCACCAATTTGCACACACATTCATGCAGAGCTTTTTCTACAAGTCCATTCATACACTGTAACAGGGCAATTTGGAGTTCAACATCTTGCCCAATGTCACTTCAACATGTGGACTGGAGGAGCCAGGGATCAACAGCTGTGGTAACTGAGCCTGTGTGTGGTCAGGATCTGTCTCTCACATTAAAAACATACTCAGTTAAATTACTTTCGTGGTTAAGGGCCAGATAACAATTAAGTTTGCTCTGACTTGTGGTTCGAGGCATCTGTTGTTAATCTAATGATTTGAATTGACTCTGATTTGTGGTTGGAGACACAGAAGCGGTGCTGGTCTGAGGGTGAACTGCGTGGGTGAAGTCTCAGAACCTTTAGGGGCTTTAGTTGTTTTGTTTTTTTGAAGACTCAGTTATGATGTAAAAAAAATAGCTTGTGTCAATAACTAATGGGTTTCACTAAATGTTCTGCCCTGAATTTTTTTAGTTGATGTTTTTCTGTGTTTAATATAGACCTACAGGGGCCTACATGAAAATTAGGTTTTATCAATATGGACATGCTATCCCTCGTTAGAACAGGCGGAAGCTTTGCTAATCACCCACAACAACCATTTTCATCAAAAACAAACACTAATCGGGGCGGCTGTGGCTGAGGGGTAGAGCGGTCGCTCTCCAACCAGAAGACCAGCAGCTCAATCCCCAGTCTTCCCATCTGCATGCTGAAGTGTCCTTGGGCAAGATGCTGAACCCCGAATTGCCCCATAGAACCAAAAAATTGCTGCTAATAGATGCACTGTATGAATGTGTGTGTGCAAACTGTAGTGTAAAGTGCTCTGAGTGGTCATCAAGCTCTATATAAATACAAACCATTTATCATTAAATCAAAACAACACTGAACAACTATATCAACATTTCAAACAAACTCAACTCATCCATGTCTGTAAAGCTGGTCCTGATGGCCATGCTCCTTCCAGCTTCATACTACATATAACACACATGAGTGACACAGTGCAGTTCTCCCTGTTGAGGGGGCGCCATCCTCCCTATTATACAAGTTTACGTGCCATCAATGATTTTGAAGGTTTTTTAAGGTGAAAAAGTACCTAGCATTGCTTTATCATTAGATAATGTAGCAGGATCCACCTTAAGGCCCTGCTTGAGTGGTGCAGTCTCCCAGTAAAATGTGTGAACAGTGAGCAAAGGTTTTCCCTGCTGCCTGGAGTTCTGGAGACCTGGGCTCTTTGCCATCTTTACAATCTAGCCTCGCACAGGTCTCCACACACACATCCTCAATAAATCAAAACCTGCAGCTGAAAGGAAAGAGCATCTTTCTCACTGAATGTGTCTTCGAATGAATCCAACATGAATCCATTTCAGCACATCATTTATTCTACAATCACATTTTAATGTTTGACATGCATACTCTTTTTTTATAAGTCCATATACATCTGAAGCTGTAAGTACAAATTAATAATTAGCAGTTTTGAAATTATTTCAGCCAGAACATATGACTATTCCCAGTCTTTACCATGGTAACATATGCACACGATGCCACTGTGAGTCATCAGCCTCCCCTCTGCTGTGATGTTGAACTATGAACAGCTTCATCCATTTCTTTTTTTGATTAGCTGTCTGCAGGAGGTTCTGCAGGTTTTCACATGTTCCTCCTGTCCCATGTTCTGCACAAAAGGACACTGTCTTTCATAATTTAACGTAGGAATATAAATTATTAGTTGGGCTCATGGGCTGACGTGTTGACGTGACTTTGGTCCCTTACATTGTCTCATGGTCTCCTTGGTTTATGTGTTCTTTTCTGGGAAATTCGATTTAGTTGTCGCTGCTGTCAGGCCTGCATAATTTATAGTCACTCCCTAAATCCCAGAAGATGACACACGGTCTAAATACAGCTTCACTCACTGTAGGGTGAGCTGTTACAGCTGAAAGTCTGATTCCTTTAAGATTTGTAAAACAGATGTCAGGGTGATATTTGATTCTGCATTTTCAGATATGTCCAGAGAAAACATGAGGCTACGCAGGGACTTGTCCTGGATATTGATTGACATTTCCAGAAGCCAATAGAGCGGACTGTGTGTCATGTCACAAGCTGTAGAATTGACATTAAGAGCAGTTCAATCACAGACTGCCTATAAAGATGGATGACATTATGCCCCCCCCAAAGCATGTCGATCCTCCCTGGCGGTTGGTTGCAGTAAAGGTCATTAACCTCCTCCATCTTGGTGGATGTAACTGGGAATAAAGTACAAATATAGTGTCAAATATAATTTTCTGACTCACCATAGGTTGAGTATTGGTGGGACCTCAATACTGCAGCTCATTCCCCCAATCGTGACAGTGCAGACTTCAAATGACGTCATTGGTAATCACACTGATTTATGTAAAAATGCTAATTTTATTTGGTTTTATTTGATGCTGTAAAACAGGATAAAATATCAGAATTGACAGTTGAGTTTGACTAATGATCGGTTAAGGATGTGTAATAGCTCCACACCCCAATAAGTATTGCACAGACTGTCTCGAGTAACAACAAAAAAGTGCAAGATTGCAGAACCGGTATGCAGAATATTTTGGGGGTCACTTTTACACAAGGGGAGAAAGTGGAGATGTGTCATCCATCTTTATATATTTTCTAAGAGGTCAACATGTAAAGTCAGGACAACAAGACAGAGGAGGTCCCCGTGCGGCAGTCAGTATTTGGCAGAGCTAACAGTCATGGGGCAGGCATAGTGTGCAGGATGAATTACAGGAAAAGAAAAGAAAAGACAGTGGTTTGGAATTGAGCTACTATGATATTGTCTTTTCATGGACACATATATGTGCATATGACATAATAGAAAGAAGAATTAACAGAGACAAAGGATTAAAAGTGGGAAAATGTATTTTTCATTTAATGAGGTGTGTGTTTGGACCAGAATCTAAAAGATTTTTATTTTTCTCTGCAAAAAATACAGTCCTCTACATACACAACAAACGACCTATTCAGCTTTCACAGAAATGAATCAAATAGGATGAAATATGGTGAACTAAAGCAGAAAACAACAAACTACACACAATCAAACATATAACTCCCAATAAAGCTCTGAGTTAAAATTCATTCGAAACTGTAAAACTAACGAGCTCAGAAAATATGTTGAACATTTCGATAAATGGCAGCAGATATGTGTTCGGAAAGCAGAGCTCGCTAAGATGAATCGTCACAGCTGCAGTAACCAGAAGCTGAATAATTAATCATCAAGTCTTCATGTGTGGAGGCCACTTCCACGATACACACTGGATTGTGTTACAGATAAAGAATAAAGAGAAACAGACAAATCACTCTGGGAGCTGAAATAAATTATTCATTTACATGTGGACACACACACACACACACACACACACACTCGTGGTTTCAAGATGGAGCCACATGTTAAATTTGCTTTTATCTATTGACATTATTCATGTTACATGTTTTTTCTATGGTCTTTTATGTCATTTTCCCACCTGTATTCACATGGAAATTTAAAATCCTAACAAATACTAACACATAAACATGCCTCTGCAATTTTATACTTTAATCCACAATCCAGTTTAAGTAAAGGAGCAACAACCCTAGGGTTGGGTACCATTTGCATTCAAACAAATGTACCAGTACCTAACTTACCACCAGTACCCTTTTTTTGTAATATGCTCTTTTAAGCCTCATATGCTTAACGGACAGAGCCTTCTGTCCTGACTGTTAATTTCACATGTATTTGTGCACTTCTTCTGAAAGCTTACAGATACAGACAAAACAGAGCAGTGCCATCAGAAATCGTTGGGGGCAGCATGCAGCCATTACTGAAGTTCAAGCGAGACGACCACAGGATATGATTCAACCGTGGTGGTACTTTTTGAGTTGGTAAGAAGGGACAAACAGTTACTGCAAAACAGCTGGGAGAAGACTGGACAGATATGACATGTGTGCGACGACTGTAGTTTAATGGATCTATTGATAAAACAACCGTGCCAACATAAAGGAAGCATAGACGTATGCAGTTACATTTCAGGCTACATCCAATAATTTTAGATATCAAGTATTCTATTAATGATTCCCTCTAAATGATACAAAAAAGTCAAGTTATTTTGAATTCTTTAAATTCAAATAACCTTTACTGTTTTTTTGGATTCACAGGAGGCATAAAAACCTATTTAGTTCACTTTCCTGTAAGAATTATGAGTATTAAGTATATGAGAGAGACAAGAGTTGACAGACATGACACAGATTTGTAGTCAAAGGGATTAAAAAGGTTCTGGATGTTACAACCAGTCAACATAGAACAGTAATTAGGGCTGCAATGATTCTCCAACCAATAGGGTTTTGGTTCATGATACGTCTCCCTGCACGCTGCCACAGCATTAGGCGGGGCTTATTGCACGTGCATATGTGTGACCACTCACACGGTTAATGTTTCGCAGTGGAGATCATCATAGTTTCCTCTGCTGTGTCTCTCTTCTTTTATGCATTTCTTTCAGACTGGCTCTGACAGTGCAGGCCTCCGTCTCATTAAAGGTTATGTCAATAACATGTCAGTTTTTGCACATATAGATGATAATTCCATGGAAATAACATGTAAATTTTCATTTTGAGTTATGTGCCTTGAGACTGATGCATTCACATTTGCAGTTCATTACTTAACTGTCGATGCGGACGCATAGATTGAAGATGCCCTCGCGGTGACCTTCACTAAGTAGTTCTTCACCTTGTGTAAATGGCTTTCCCTTCACACGACCGAGCAAAGGTGAACCATAATGACAGATGCGATTACGCTGAGATTGACCTCATAAATGATTCAAAGTGGTGCTGTCACTTGATTGTAGTGTTGCAGGTGATCATTAAACCAAGTCAATGTCAAAGCCTGCTCTGCTGGATAAACAAACACACACACTCCGCAGGTAGACAGACAGTGATAGTCTATACCAGCTCAGTTCTGATGAGTTTTATTTTTTAATTCAGCTGGAAGATTACATGGTTCTGTGGTTTGTGAATTCTGCGGCCTGTGGGTACAAAAAAAACCCTTTTCTAGCCACTGGATGAACTCCAGAGTTTATGGTGGTCAAGCTAAAACCAAAGCTGTTTTGCTCAGATACTGAAAAGGTTTCTTGCCAGCAGGGATCATTTGTACAGTAACACACTGTGTTTGAACTGTTAATTCTTGCCAATACCGAGCATCAGTGCAGAAGGTGGAAGAGTGTCCACAGCCAAATGCTTGTTTCTTTCTAAAACTGTAACTACAGTTTTTTAATCTTTGACTTTAGTGTATTTGCCAAACCATGATCTTTCTCTATGGAAGTATACTGACGACAAAAGGTCTGGGAGAGCTAGAAAGAAATTCTGAGAACTAATCTGTCTGAAACAAAACAAACATGGATTTCTAAAAGTAGATTTAGATTATGTGCAGTCCATGCAATGCTTGCGCTCTCCTTTCTGAATCTGCTCTCTCAGTTTCCTCGAAATTTCTTTTGGCATTTTGGCATTTGGAATCACAAGAGGTCCATTTCCATCCATCTTATACCAGCAACAGGACACTTTCAAAGGTAAAGTTAGGAAGTAAAAAAATAATCAAAAAATACTTTAGATTCTCTGCTTCACAGTGAGGTGGGATCAGCCACCATATGACTAGGCCAATGTGTGATTTACATATTTTATGTATTGTGTATTCTATAACTGCGACGTTGACTGAAGTAACCATCTGGTGATACGACTGAGCACCACCACCACAGTGTAGTCTGTGCCTTTTCCCTTAATTCATATAAATGGACCTCATAGCCTCACATATAAATCTTGCTATATAGTTGTTGATCATAATGAGTGGCGTCACTCCACTCATCTCCAGTGCCTTTGCCATTGTTGGCAATTTCTAACAACTATGATGAAGAACCCGAAATACTTCCACACTTCTTAGATGCTGCTGAGTGGTGATTATCCAATTAGCAACGTCCCACACATGGTGGGGTAAACTTGTGAGGTTGTTAAGGGAAATCCTGTGTGACTGCACATTGTTTCAATTATTACATCCATTCTTTGTATTGTTTTATCAATTAAGATACATTATAATTCAAACAAATGCAGTTGCCCATATTAAACTGAACTAGAATGGTACTCAGTAGCACAAACCTCCACCATGGCCCAACAGTCTCCTGATAAAACCACATTTAAATTCACAAGATTCAGATTTTTATTTGGATCTGCATCGAATAAAACACCCTCAGAGATATCAGTCCCCTAAACTTGTCGGATTTTTTCGCTTACTCAGAAGCACACATACAGGTGTTGTGTTCCAGTAAGGGCACTGTGAACAGACGACACTGCCATTAAACACAACACTGAAGATTTCTTTTTAATGGTACAGGTGTCATTAATTTAGAAAAATTAGAACAGAATTATAAAACTGTGAACATCTGAGACTTACCAACCAATGTCAAGTCAATCCACAGTTGAGAGCGGATTTCAGGAGCAAAACATGCTTCCGTCTCTGCTTCACTCTGTGTGTGTCTCAGTTTCCGACGATGGGGGTGTGGTGAATTTACCGACATTTAACATCTGAGGTGTCCCAGCCAGGTTCAGAGTACAGAGTACAGTTAATGTTACCACATTTACACTTAGAGATTTTTTATTTATTTATTTTTATGTATTTTTGTAGCTTTTTATTATTTTTATTTGTAGAGGACATACAGCAAGCTGTGAAGGAGGGCAGACAGAGTGGGGAAGCCGTGGTGGACAGTGGCACATTGAAGACACTGGATACAGCCCAACAGGACAGTACATGAGCCACGTGAACATATATCAGGACTTCCAGCTGATTACCCCAGCCTTTGTCCTGTTCATTTGTAGGGGCCCTCTGCAGACCATGCATAACTTTTCTGCTGAGGCGAAAGTCCTGCTTCAGCTCAGCCTCCATGTTAAACAACAAACGCAGGGAGACCAGTCTGGAAAAGAAATAAGCTCACATCATTATTCTCAATTGGAAGGGTATAACTGCCCTTATTCTATTCTATAAGACCTGCACACAGATCACACAATCAACACACAAATTAATAAACAAACTACATGTGTATCTCAAATTGGTTCATCTAACATTAATAGCTAAAACTGCAGGGAATTTGTCTATCCCCCAACCCAAAGGCATATGGCACAAACATTAACAGTACCACAAAACAATACGTGTTTACAGTATTCTATCCTATCAGACCTGCACACAGATCATCACACAAATTAAGAAAGTAAACAAATTACGTGTGTATCACAAATTGGTTCATCCAACATTAATAGCTAAAACTGTGGGGAATTTCCCTCTACCCAAATACATATGGCACAAACAGCAACGGTTACAAATGAGGCCCCTAGTCTTTTCAGTAATATGCATATCTTACTCACATCTTTCATCCAGTGACAACTATCACTTCAAAGTTATTCTTATGCTACTACTGAGAATAGGAACGTAGTTGAAACCTTTAAACTGTATCCTGGCTGTCATGTTATAATGTTGACTCCCTACATATTAAAATGTACAAAAAACTACAAAACGTACAAAAAACTACCAAACTGATTTTCTTAAAACTTGGTGGAGGGGTGGGGTTGGAGGAACCTGTTTGATTAAGTCTGATAAAGGGGTGGATTGCGAGATGCTGTTTTTGATGCAGCCCCACCACAGGCTTTTTATAGGTTTCTCGAAACCATTGGAATGGGTTCTTCATTAATATACAACCTATGATCTGATCTCTTACTCTTTGCTTATTCTTTATTTTGATGGATTGATCCTCATTCTGGCCCATGTGATGTTGTCTTCCAGTTTCCCTAGCAACCGTCTGGTGCCTGGTGCTGTGTGGTCAGGGTTGTCATGCGTCCATGTAGGTCCTGATTGGTGTTCATATAACCCCCCCGATTTTTCTCGCTCGCCACCTACCTACACCCATTTTGAAGCTCTGATAATCACCTCCATCGCCATAGTGAACGCTAGTGGGGAGATAGTGCAGCCAGCCATGATGCCTACTTTGTCACCACATGGCAGCGTCTCAAAGTCCAAAACAGCCCCGAGGACATTATGTGGTACTGAACCAAATGCATTAGCCAGATCAAGGAAGATGACGTGTACATCTGTCTTTTCCCTCTTTGCTGATGGGATTTTGTGCTGCTTAAAAGGATCTTCCCCTCCACATTGAGGCGACTTATAATTAATGAATCTTAATTCAAAATCACAAGGCACAGGATTTATGGGGACTGTTGGGCCCTCAGCAGAGATTTGCTCTACTGATACTAGTTGGTTGCTGTGTCCGGCAGACCTGGTGCATGAACATTCTTACAACTGATGCACAGTTCTTCACCAGAGCCTGTTATTACCAGTTCTGACCTTGTGTTGTAGTACATCTGGCTGATGAAGCTGTATTGAGGATATCTTAGGAAGTAAATAAGCACATACGTACATTATCACATGTGTTTTACAAGAGTATAAGATTAATGAATTCACATCAGTAGACATGAGAACAGGTTTATGCTAAGAGTGAGCAACATGATAATTGCACTGAGATTTTAGTGTGTTTGTGTGAGAGAGAGAGCAGATTGGATATATATGATTCAAACTGTCATGTCTCTTGTGTTTTTGGTCCTCTTTCATAAAAGAGAGTTTTCATTTCGAGTATGGACTGTGTTTTTCTTACGTTTGGATTCATGTTTTAAGTTTTGCTCCCTGTGTCCCACTCTGTTCCTTTCTGTGTGTCACTCTGTGTCCCTCTCTGTGTCCCTCTGTGTTCCTCTGTGTTCCTCTCTGTGTCCCTCTGTGTCCCTCTGTGTTCCTCTCTGTGTCCCTCTGTGTTCCTCTGTGTTCCTCTCTGTGTGCCACCCTGTCTCTAGTTTGTCATTAGTTCAGTGTGTATTTAAGTCTTTGTGCTTCCCTTGGTCTTTGTCAGTTCGTTGTTATGAGATGCTGTACCATGTCTTCCCATGTGTCGTTCCACCACTCGTTTCCAGTGAGTCTCTGTTTTTGCCAAAGAGCTACTTTGAGTTAACTGCTGCTTTTGGATTTTGTTATTACTGCTTTAATTATTAAGGGACACTTCTCGTTTAAACCTTTTTGTTCTGCCTTTTTGGATCAACGCGCTCCCCACAAAACATAACACAAACACTGTAGACTCGGGCTCCTGCTCCTCTCATGTATCAGTAGAGGTCACCCACAGGTGCACTGACTTTGTGGATTCACGTCACGGTATCTTAATCCCAACAGAATGTCTCTCAGATTTCATGTCTCCACAATATCTGCTCCAAAGACACTTTATGTAACAATATTATATGCTGTAACTCTAACCCTTATATTCAAGATTCAACCCAAGAGGTAGAAAAGCAGCTGGAGGTTATATATGCAGTTATGATAATATGGGGGACAAGTCTCTGTTAAACCCAGGATAGGGGTATCCGGACCAGACGGTAGCTTCATTAAAAGCCAACCTCTTTAAACCACAATACAACACAGCAACAGTTTGATTTAATGCAAAATAAATCATTACTCAATTAAATAAATAGAAATCAATGAATGTTACGTCTCTAAGAAGTTTAGGGGATGAGGGACAAACAAAAAACATAAACTGAGGGAAAAACAAGTGACCAGCAGGATGCGTTCAAGGAAAATCAAGTATTTCATTAACAAAGGTACACAAAACATAAACTGCTCTTCATAGAACCGAAGAGGGAATAACCCAACAAAGAACCATCAACTGAAAACAATCTCCAGGGAACTCAAGATGAACCAGGACAACAAAAAGAGCACTAATAAAGTTAATCAAATAGTTTAAATATGCACCAAGACACCAACCCACTAAGGCCCTACACAATTCACTTGCAGCTTGTTTGAGCAAGGCACGTGTTCCGCTCTGCCGCTCGGCCCACTGGCAACATCGAAGCTCCGCTCAGGGTTTGATATGCCTCTCCCTGAGTCCAGAGTGGCTTCAGCTGTTCCAGGGGAGGCGCTGGCAAGAGCACACACCTGGAGGAGAGTCAGAGAGAGAGAAACAAACAAAACAGAAACAACGTCACGTCACAATGAATAAAAGAACAAAGATTCAGTTCAACTGGAAACTTTCACTTCAGTGTTGAATGAGAAAACATAACCATAACGTTTTCTGACACAAAAGGATTCTAATTATAACACAAAATACATAATAGCAGGTGCTTATAGACAAAAATACTTAAATATATATCGTATTGCAAAGTGTTAAAATATTGGCTGAAACAGAGATTAAATATTGCAGTGTTAGGTTATGTTTAGACTTTAAACTAGGTTGTACTATCTTAGTAATTAATCCGTGACAGCAAAAACTTTGATTCAAATATTTTTAGAAGCCTTGAGCTGCAAAGTTTGAAAAAAGCAGTTTTTATGTTGTAGTATCATTTGATGGAACGTTACCTGATTAAATGACAGTAGCATTTTCAGACTGTTTCGGTTGGAGTGACAAATAAACTGAAAAATAGAGATATGACTGAATCTGCATTTACTTTAAGTGTGTGTACATACAGGAAACACACAGCAGGCATATACAGCCTGTGCGTCACACCTCCAGGGATGTCTCTGAAGAGGAAAAGCTGTATGTCTCTGTTGGTATAAACAGTGGTGTTACACTGTTTCACAGCTTTCCATAACTTCAACCCTGCCACTGAACACATTCACAGTTTGGTGAATGTGTTGACATCTGAGCAAACATTCCCCCCAGCGTTGACTGCAGACACATTAAAACTGTGTCTAAATACACAAAGCTCATCACACTATTATACTATGATTCATACAGTATGTTTTTCTAACTTATCACCAGGGATTATTAGATAAGCACAGCATTAATTACTATTACAGTGTCTGTTTCCAGTTGAGTGTAATATTTAATAACACTGATGATGTAAATTGTATGTAGGTACAATTGAATATCAGAAAAAAATTACAGATATAACTAAGGCAAACAACATTTTTTGGCAGTAGAGTCACATTTACAAAGAAAAGAACTGGAATTTTCTCAGAAATTAGTCAGAACTGCAAGATTCTGCATAAATGTCCCCCCCAAAATTGGAAAGCATACATTGAAATTGGATTCAGCAATCAGAAATAACTGATTTCCCCAAAAAATCCCTTACGTTTGAAGGCGTGAACCTAAATGCAGAAAACAGGTACAAGTGGTAAAGTGAAGATTTATTGGGGAGATGTTGGATCTGGCAGGTGAAGTCTGCGAGGGCAAAGAGTAAATGGAGCTTTGTAGGGCGCAGCCAAAGAAGGCTGAGCTGTGGCAGACTGACGAGGCAGGGGGCTGTAGACCTGTGTAGATGAGCTGGGTATGGAGACGTGTGGAGTTGCAAGTTGAACTTCATACCTGGGACATTTTGTGAAGAAGATTATAATGGCAGATCATACTTTTTACATGAACCAACCTCAAAATCTTATATATGAAATGTTTTATCAAATATTGACCCACGACTCTGAGCTAATAATTGCTGCACCTTGATCTGTGGCACTCCACCTCTGCTAATTGACTCTAAAAGTCACCAAGCAACACTGTAATTGTAATTTTAGAGAGTTGGTAAGGTGGAATCATCTGAAATGTGTTTTATATGAGTCTGTGGCAGATGTAGGCTTTTATCAGGGGACGTAAAGAGGCCACAATTTTTTTACAGAGGAGCTGATTTAATGTCCATCATTCTTGATTCAGTAAGGTGTAAATTTAAATTATTCCTATTTATTATAAAATGCAAATTCTTAACAAATTATCATCTTTATTGTTAGTGTTGGTAAATCTTTACCTTCAAGTACTAAACTGATGTGAGGACACATTTGTAAATATTTTCTTGTGAGGCAAAAATGCACAGTGTAGTTACAGGAGATGTGTAACATACTGTTGCCTTTGGCAACCTGATCGATTCCATCAGCTACATGTATGTGTCAGTTGCATTCAGCTTCCTGCCTGCTTCAGTTTACAGGCTGCCGCTTGTCTCTGCTCCACCGTCTCGTTCATTCAGCGGCTCGATCAGAACAGCATTTCACTTTGACATCTGGTTCTCTGCCCTGCTTGGTTCTGGGCTGGTTGCCAGGTTCTCAAACTGTCTTTTTACCATTTATACTGTACTACTTGTATGTGTCAGTTAAAAGTGGAAGGCTGCCAATAGAAAAACAAAGTAAAGATTATTATTGTGATTTTAAAATATTTTCTTGATATATATATATATATTTATATTTATCTATATTTTTTTGGGACACTTGTGACCTGTCCATCGTGTACCCCACCTCTCGCCCAATGTCGGCTGTGATTGGCTTCAGCTCTTCCTCAACCCGCAACCCTCAAAGGATAAGCTGTATTGATAATGGATGGATAATTGTTTTTGTCTATAGATTTCCTGAAAAAGATGATATATGGTCACCACAGTTTTCCAATAACCTTGATAGAGAACTGAGTGAGAATCCAACATGCTAAGATCCAAGCAATTTGCTTATGGCCAAAACACAATTAAACAGTATTCTGTCAGGGGGGAAATTATGGGTATCCATGGATCGAAAAAGCTATTTTCGGAGTGACAACTAATTAAAATAGTGGCTCCTACAGAGGTTAGCATAGATGCTGCTATAGCATCAGTTTTATCAGACCCGGAGAGAATTGCTTCTTCACTAAAAGAGCTAAGAACAGCTCTGAATGCTTTTCTCTTTTATAGACAGTTTTAGACGGATGGTTCATGGTATCTGCCCTTTTCCAATAACAGTTTCCAATAAAGATTTTCTGAATAATTCAGTTTCCCAAAACCTAAGATACCATCTTAAAATCTCTTGTATTTTGTGCACTCCAAAATCCAGAGATATTCCTTATACATGCACATTTGAGACACTTTAAATGGACAATTTATTCACCAGTAATCAAATAAATGGGAAATTGTTAGAAAATATCAAAGCAACCCCTACAACTGCTTTTCTATAAGCATGAAACAGTGAGTGTAGAGCTGAATGACTAAATGTACCACTTATATGTTGTGAATATCAGTTCAGGTTTTCTTGACCTGTATCCTGAAACTTAATCCTTCAGTATTTTAGTTGTCCAACAAGAAAGTGTCAAATTCTCCAGCGATTAAAGTATATTAATAACAATTTGCCTATTGGGTCAAGTTGAGTGTCATCTGCATAGTGGTATAAGGGACTGCAAACATAAATTACACACAATTTGACATTCGGGTGCTTTAAATATTAATGACGAGATATAATTCTTAACGATCAAGTACAGATACTACCTCTTAACCAACTTGGACTCCAGATAAACCGTTACACTGTATTCATATATTTTATTTGGTGTAATGAAATGCTGGAGGTTGAGAAGCAACAGAACAGGCTCTCACCAGAATCTGTTAACATTAGATTGACATCGGTGACCCTGTAGAAAATCGTATAAATTAACATGTTTACAATAAATAAATGGAGTCAACAGCAACATCACATTGGTTATAAAGTTAAAAGAAAAAAGCAAAGCACAGTACTTCACACATGAGATCATGAAAAATAAAATGAAAGGCCTACAAGACTGTACTCATAACATTTGACTGTGCATTAACTAATTGACACATTGATACATGGTGTCATGTGTGATGCGGTCTAGGGTGCAGAACTGCTGCTCTAGTACTGCAGTGTGTAGAGATTTGGGCAATTGAATTAATAATCTCTCTCTCTCTCTCCCACACACACACACACACACACACACACACAAAGAGGCAAATGTCTAATTAACCGCTCTGTGTTGGAGCTTTAGAAAACACTGCCAGAGAGAGAATGTTGAAAATCAGCTGTATTGGCCTGGTCCTGATGATAAATAAACTACTGACAAATCCACTAATGAGAATGTTGCTATCAAATGGTTTCCAGATGTTTGTAGCTGTAGTGCTACGTCTCCAAACCTTTTCACTGCCTCCTTTCTTTCTCCAACAGTCAAATACTATGATTAAAGTCTACATGGAACTTCACTAAGCATTAGTATTCAGAATGTGGTTCATTGCAGACAGAAGGACACTTTGTTTCCAGGCTCTTCAAACCCTCAGATGTATCACTCTCACACTACTGATGGGGCAGTTTCACTACATGCCATGGCAGGGGCCTCGCTAATGTTGGGACCTGTGAAAGAATATAATACTGGACACCCCCCGGCAAACCTACACCACCCACCAGCATGGGAAACCCATTTGATTATCCGTAGTCTAATAACAGAGAATATAAAAAACAAGGCTGAAAGAGAGACAACAAAAATATGCACTAGAACGACCCTTTAACAGCCCAAATGAGCTGGATAACCACTCCATCTCTATACAAAGTCCATAAGTCACTTTGACAATGTATAGAGATGGACAATATATATAAACGTTTTAAACACAATACTAAATACTAGTCAACAAATTAGTCATAACAGGAGATGGATGCCTACAAATTAGAAATGGGTAGTTAGCTTAACCTGCCAGTAAAGGTATCCTCATTTCGATGGGATGTTATTTGATTTCAATCTATCTTTTAAAGATTAGTTAAGTTACATTTTCAGCTTCCTACCTTTCTTCTCCCAGCTGTTTCATCATAAATAATTGCAACACTTCTTGTAGCCTAACCATTTCAAAATAAAAGCTCTTCAGAGTCTCTGTTGACTGAATCCATTCATTTGTTTTTGAAAAGCTGTTACTAATATTTGCAGGAGATGCACTTACTGTAGTTATAGTATAAAGGACTAGTTTTACACAAGGAAATACATTGGTCACACCAAAAACCTCACAAGGGCTGTAGTTGTAGGCTTTTAAAGTCTCTCTCTCTTTCTCTCTCTCACACACACTTCCCATTTCTGACCCACGCTGACAGTGTGAGGAACAGACATCCACGGCGCGCGGCCTTTCCGCAGCACAAGCACAGCCAGTGTGTCCAGTGACAGTTCACCCTCTGTTCTGCTTTAGCACCTACAGGAGAGCAAGACTGAGCCATGCAGTGAACAGAGAGAGGGTGAAATATGAGGGGGATCCTGATCATTTAGCACATTTTTTTTAATTTCAATTATATCTTGTTAATAGATGAAAATATAATTTTAATTGCATTAACCATTTCATTTTTAATTACAAACTAATAACAATAACAATAATAGTGTTCTCTGAAGGCCCCTGTCTGTGCTGGGCCCTTGGAATCGTCCTAACTTTCCCCCGCCTTACAGCGCCCCTGTGCCATGGTGAAACATTCTGATGAAATCAACAGTATCAACAATTTTCAGAGGCCACCATGAACACCACACAATGCTCCTGCCTCTATTAGCAGGTTTATTTTGCTTGGCTACAAAACAAGTCTAACTATTAGCACTCTTGCTTAATATGAATGGATGCACAGCATCAATAGACACACACTGTGCTCCATTAAAAGCTAAGCGGTACGTTAAGTGTATTCTATATTAGTTAGATTTGGGTTGTCATAGGTCAGGGTCACGGTGGCCTCATGAAAAATATCAAGTCTGCCTATTACAGACCCCACGAAGTAAAATTTGATATAATCAGTTTATAATTCTAACACTCATGGGTCCTTATGTTTTACCCTCTTTTAGACATCTTGAAATACAAACTGTGACCCAAGCCACAATCAATGTAGTGTAAATAAGCTCAGGTTGTGTGTGTGTGTGTGTGTGTATATGTCTGTGTGAGTAGCTTAAACTGCTCTCCCACTACCAGTAGTATATCCCCTGTGCTGTATGTGTCCTTGTAAATCACCTTATGCCAATGACACAGGAAGGTGATTGTGTGGAGGAAGGCAGTGTGTGGGGAGATTACTCCACATTATTCACGCTCCTGTAAACGTCTGACTGTTCCTTGTAGGTGTCTCAATGGTTAAGCGAATGTAATCCCCTGTCTTCCTGTTAAGCCAATTGGTTCCAGACGGATTTCTTTATCCTTCATAGTAAAGTTTGAACTCAGGGTCACATCATTCTATAGAATGGCGTGTTGCAGGAATATGAAGTCTGGCTCCTCAGCCTGAATCAGTCACACTGAGCTGATCTTTTAATTAAACTAGGTCTTCCCCCCACTCTGTGGTCAGTCTGTAGCATTGGGAGTAAAAATCTGGCCAAAGAAACAGAAGATATTGAATATCATGACATCTTTGTGTACTGACACATCAGAGTTTGATTGTTTTCGTGCCCATTGCTCTCTTTGAGTTTTTAAATCAAATATGGAATAATTTACTTCCCAGAGTTTTGTGATTAATAGCAGATCAATTTTAAAACAAAGGTTTCAACCTTGATGTTAATGGTCACATTTGTCTGTGTTTCTGCCCGTGGCTCCCATCTCTTGAGAACCATTCAACTTATCAGCTTCACACTTGTGAAGAGCCCAAGAAGATGCAGTGTCAAATTTACGTGCGTTTTGGATACGCAATACGTGCAATAATAAAAAACTTTGAATAAAAAGGTGACCTGTGCTCTGTAGTAGCGGCGACTTGGACACCTCAACGCAAGTTCACGACAACGGCACGTTCATGACAACGGGCGCATGTGCGACAGGGCCTACGACAACTGATCCTCCAGTTCAGGGTTCTGTGTACTGAGTCGAGCTTCACTGATCTTTGAAGGAACAGGTGAACGGCTCTTTGTTCAGCAGCGGTGACGTGGATTCATTCAATCAGCCCATTCCCAACAAGAAGGTGTAGAATTGGCACTAGACTAGTTTGTATCAATTAGATCATACTATCATAGTATTTCATTCTGTTTATACTTTATCATTCTACACCGTTTGTATGTATCTTACTTGTATTATTTTCCCTTTCAACTTTTTTGCACAGATATATATTTATTATTTATTTTACCTCTTTTAATGTTTTCTTCTTTTTTTCATCTTTTCTTGCTTGAAACTTCTTTTAAACGGTGTTTTCAGATTTTAAATTGTTTTCAGTTTGTCTCTGTATTGTTTTTTAACAACTTAAATCTGCCTCTGTATATAAAAGGCCTTGCTCTGCTCTACTATAAGTTGAGTTTAAAAAAAGAATTCCTAATGATGATCGCACATTTCTGCTGTTGTAAAATATAAAAGCTAATGTTTTTGTAAAACGATTAATAAACAGATTTCCCTGTAAGCCCTGAAAGGAGGGAAAGATAAAATAAAAAGAGGAAAAGAGGAAAGTACAACAGAATGTGACAGGATTTCAAATGAGAGGTTCAGCAGTGTCAGTTTTCACAGAGCATCTTGAGAATCATTTACAAGTTTATTATGGGACTTTCCACAACAAAACCTCCGGTGTCCCCATCACACCATTGTAAAGCTGCATTCTGCCCATGTGGGAATAACTGTCAAAACAAACTGACAGTTAAAAGCCCTGAAACTCTTTCAAGGCTGTCAAGAGACAAGGATTGATGTTTTGTGTTGACTCCCAATGAGGCTATTCCCACATGGCTCACATACAGTTAATGAGAGATGCATTTAAATGGTGTTCTGCAGCCGAGCAAACGCTCTTTCATCATGTTACTGACCAACATTGACCACAGCGATTTTCCTGCAAAGTCACACTGTCAAAAACCTGAGCATCTGTCCCTAAAGGCCGAGCTCCAGGATTAATTCACCTCTTACAAGCTGACCTGCACATTATCTCTAAGTGGAAAACCTGCTGCTACCAGATTTCCACACGGATTTCATGCAGCACATTTTCAAAGCTCCTCTGAAATGGAGTCCATCTGAGAGGGTTATGATTATCATCACATGGCCGATATGTGGTCCCACTAGAGATGAGTTCAGTGCGGGGATCCAGAGGAGGCGGGAGCACAGCTTTATGTTTCTGTTGAGAGTGTTTAGTTGCCATTTCTTTCTTGTAAAATAATCCTTTTCTTCCTGTGCTTGAGCTAGTTCTTCTTTGCCTTTTGGTTTATAACAACAGATTGAAAACCTCCTGGTTCTGGTAGATTTTACCATATTCGTGCACCTGCTTTTTGTTGATTATATAAGACGAGATTTGAATATTCCTTGTGCGTTTGAAGGTCTCCTGCACATTTTAGGTTACCAACTACCAGTAGATGTTAGCAGGTGTTAGTGGCCACCAGCAGATATTAGGGACATAACTGTGCAACTTAGTGCCATCAAGTGTTTTGGGCTTATAATCAACAATACAGGCCGAACATGAGGGTACACTGAGGCTAAAGGTAAATCTGCCTGGCTACTGGTTTGTATGGCAAAACTATGAAAGCAAACTAATCAATGTTTAAAGTGTAGCGGGTCAGAGACGTCAGCTGAGTCTGAATGTGAGGGAGAGAGAGAAATGTGAGCAGCAGAGTCAGTGAGTGTGTGTGTGCCGTTACCTTTCCCTTTCTGGGACTATAATAAAGAAGCTACGCAATTCAACCGCTAATATTTGACAAATCGCAATTCTCTGTGCAGGAAAACCCTGGACAGGCCCTTCAATCGGAATATCTTTAATTTATTATCTAGGGCAGCAGGCCTCCATCTGATTGACTAAATAAATTAACATGCAGAGTGTGAATGCATGGCACATGGAACAACATTTATCGCAGTTCAAGCTGTCTTTTGCAATATGCACATCCCATGTTGATATCGCGATGACGCTAAATTTTAGATATATATTGTGCAGCCCTAGTATGTATACTCGTACCTAAACAGTAAAGCTGCAGACTCCAAATCCAAAACAATCAAGAACTGCAGAGTTAGGTAATAAGTAATGAGTAATTCAATCCATTATTGGCTTAAAAAAGACTAGTGCAATTTTAAGGATTGAATCATTAATATTGCATCCAAGGTTGATTTGCCACCGCTCACTGTCACCATAGTACCGGCAACTGCTGTTTTCATTTCACTTGAAATGCTCCTCTTTAGCTACTTTATCAGAAATACAAAACCCACCAACCTGTACAACTCTTTATTGTGTAGCTACTCATTTCAGTTAAATAAATAAATCTGTCAAAAATAATTACAACTAAGATCTCATGTCATGTTGCACAAACCAGGTAATAACTGTTTGTGTGCTGCCTATCCATGCTAGTTAGACAGAGCAGAGTTTTATCCTCCTTTGAATGCTAAAAGCTAATCCACTGTCAAAACATGTAAATACTTACAATGAGCTATTACACAGAAAATACCAACAAGGAATAGTGGGACGAAGTTTGGTCTCCTGGTTGGATGTGCTGGCTCCACATTGAATCATTTGCCAAAGAAACTTCAGCTCCTGTCTTATAAATTGTCCCCCAGCAGACAATGTGTACCGATAATCATTAGTAGCCTGCTTCAAGTGGTACTTTGCAGGAATAAGTGACGACATGCTAGGAGGCAATAATGTAAGGGTCAGTATTTTGTACTGGCAAGATCTAGGCCCACTGGAAAACAATCAATGGTTTCATTTCACCTCATTGGAAGCATTAAGTGGCTGTTGCTGCTCTGTGTGTTAATACATACACAGTGAATAGTTAAGTGAGAGGTTTTCTCTAAAATGATGAGACAAAAGACCTGAGAGTCAGACTAGGGGAGTGATATATGACTCATGTGATCTATTGCATGGTAAAGGCCGGAAATAGTGGGGGTGAAGGCTATGGGGGTGCATTGTGAATGTTTTTCGGGGGAATGTGACGATCCTGCAGTGTAGTACACTCTGTCCCTTTGATTCTCTCAATCATCCATTACATTCATTAGTGATCCCAGGCCCCGTCTGTGTAGGCGTGAGACAGTGTGGGTGGATGTGACAGAATATTCTATCAGAGCTTTGGCTTTACAGTCGGAGTCACTGAAGCCCAAATCAGCCGTGGTTGAAAAAATAAAGTGGGAGGAAAAACAAATTTGCAGTGACTTTGTGCAGAAACATCAATAAACCAAACCCCAGTGAAGTGCCAGAGCCTCATAATGTGCTTCTATGTTCAATTGCTGTGGCAATAAAATGAAGTCATGACTGATGACTGTCAAAGTCATTGTTAAATAGGCTAAAGCTGAGTTATTAGACATAGGTCACCACACTGAAGGATGGCAGAGGCTTGGTAATGTTCAGAAAAGATCACTTTGCTCTTCATTATTAAGATTAAGCTTAAAATGTGTATTAAACTACAACAAAGTGAGTGGAACTGTACATGGGGACATCGCCAGCTATACTATCGCCAGCTATACTATACTATTTTTTCATCGTCTTGACAGTTTTGTTTACTCAGTTAACTCATATTAATATCACATTAAACTGTTAATATGCAAATGTGAAATATTAGCACATTCCCTGTATTTAGGGAACACAGAGCAGGCTAACATTGAGCCAATTAGCATATCTTATCTAAGGATGAACTCTATGCATTAGTCAGCAATACATTCCCAGCAGCTAGCATCTCTGATTAGTTCAGTATACAGAATACATAATTTTATTTGAATGAGCAGCACAATCTTTATTTAACAAGTTAAAACTTAATTTATAAGCAACAAATAGCTTTTTAACTCAGTCAAATACAGTCAGGGGATTTTCAAGCTTAATTAAGGAAAGCTACTGGTCTTGTAAATAAAGATGAACGATACGTCCCCACTTCCTCCCTTGATCCACAAATGGAGACAAAATATCCCGTATACAAACGCTGCCATCTTGTGCCAATGACGTCATGTGGAGCCAGAGTCTGAGCAATTGCAAACAAGGGATAGAGCCACAGTATTTAAGATCCCAGCTGATATATATATATATATTCTTGACTGATCATGAGTCAATCTCAGCTGTCAGTCAAGATGTTTCACCCCATTTTTATATCATCAAATATCTAATTAAACCCAACTTAACAGAAAAAGCAGCTGAGTACTCCTCATTTCACCCTCCCCTTCCCACCATGAAGGAGAACCTGTGGTGAACTTCAGTTGTCACGAAAACTCAAAAGGTTTTAATTTGTCCAGTTTGGACAACAGAAAAAAACATGGCAAAATTTTCTGTCCAAATCCAACTGAGCCTGAATGAAAATGAACCAAGTCCGACCCGACCTGACAGACTTCCTGTCTTTTTTTGTTATTTGTCCAAACTGTAAATAAAAGTAAAGCCTGAACCCGACCCCAGCATCCAAACTCGACTGAAAACATCATTATCATTGTACTTCCTGTGTGATGCTTCTACTCTTGTGGGACTGGCACTCCCCACATTAATTGTCTCTCTCTCCCAATATCTACACAAACACCAGCAGATTGTAGCTTTAAAGCTCTAGGTCACTAATAAAATGATGACACACCAACCCAACCTCCTAAAGAGGGTTTCTGAAGTAGTGTTCTGATGCCAAATTGATTTTTTACAGTCTCTAGTATACAGCAGGCTCTCCAGTTTGATTTAAGTGTTTTTTAAGGACCAGATTGACACACATATTTTGGCATTTAGCAGACAACAGTATGAAAGCCCCTCTGTTGATGAGAAATTGGAACTGTTCCACTATTACTCTCCTCAGAAACCATCCCCAAACTGAAATTGCCAACTTAAGTATCACAGCTAACAAAATAATTATTCTTATTATTCTTATTTTTGCAGTTTTCCCCTGAACAGTTTTGTTTTCTCAACTGTATAAACATATGTCCCCTCCTCTTTAGTTTGTTCGGTTAAATTGCATTAATACCACCATGATGGCATGACGAGACTTTTTCCATCTCCCATTCTGTTTCGGAGTCATGGAAGTTAAAAACAGAAAGGAGAATAAAACACAAATAAGGTTGAAAGGAATCTGGAAGAGGGGAAAAATTAAAAGGCAAACTCGCTGAAACAATTTGTCTGATCTAATTTTGTGCAGATGAGTGGAGAGAACACACCGACTCGCCTTGTTTCATGCTACTTCCCTCGCATGTGAGTTTCTGTCATGCAAATTTGTCCCTTCCATCCACCAGTCTGTGACGACAGTGCCTGTGACGACTGAAAGGCTTCTAGCTACAAGTCATTTGCATCAGCACTGACATGCACAGATGTACAGAGCTGCATGTATCACCACACTGAATATTTGATTCTAAACACTTGGAGATTATTTTATTTTAAGTGTGTCGCAATGCAAGACAGATACTTTCATTAATAGGTATTCCACAGGGTAACATTTTCCTCCCAGTTCTTTTTCAGTAAAAGTAAAATAATTTGGAGCAAAAAAATTCACATGTATGATGGGAGAGAAAACTACTTTGAGAACATTTTTAAATATACTGTGAGGGGACAATTTATGAAGTAGTGTAAGAGCTGAAGAGGGTTCCCTGCAGGATGCACACTTCTCCACCCTGCAGCTGAAATACATTGAGAATGAGGTAAAAAATGCTGTTTAAACAAATGCAAGAACTCTACATCCAAACCAGTCTCGATGTAACTGTCACAAAGATCCACAGCCACAGCAGCGAGGAATTTAAAGTGCAATCAATCTATTGATTTTATAAGGATTTTAAAATGAAATCGCTAAAGATGTTCCATAGTTAGAAATGGCAATACAAGGGTGGTTAGTGGGTTCACACTGATACCCTGTGTGAAGCTTTTTTGTGTGTAGAGGTAAAAACAGAATATAAAACTAAAATAACAATGGTTTGTATTGTAATGAAATTTTAATTTCGTTTACCATTGTTACTAGAAAACGTGTCATTAGCTAATTGTATAGTTCTTCTGGAGCCACTTAGTGATACAGTATTTAATTTTATGTCTTTTTTTGGACAGAAATTATTTTAAATTTAGGCTTAAAATTAATCCCCAAGATAAGTATTTTTTGGGGAAACAATAAACCATTCAAGGACTGAAATTTATAAAACAGCACGTGCAATGATTGCCATTTTGTTTTTATTATGGGTGGAGTTATTTTGTTATTTTTTGTTGTGTCTTAAAGGTACAGTTTGTAGAATTTTGTGATATATAGTGTTAAAGTTGCATGTTGCATGTTGCAGCTGAACACCCCTCACCTCACCCTCTCCTTCCAAACATGAGAGAGAACCTGTGGTAGCTTCAGTTGTCATAAAAACTCAAAAGGTGTTTAGTTTGTCCAGTCTGGACTAATGTAAAAAACATGGGGGCCTCCGTAGAGAGGACCCCCTCGATGTAAATATAAAGGACCTTTTCTGGGGTAAAGAAAACTACAATTCATACAATTTAGATGAAACAAAGTAGTGAAAAGATCATGAGGATTATTCTACATTAAATTTCTGCCAATAGTTCCCTTTCACCTAAATCTTACACACTGGACCTTTGAAATTTTGAGTTTTATTTCCCCTTTGTTTTCCAAATGCGGGAAAAAATGTAACTATAACACCAATAAAGTTAAGAAACGAACAAATAAATATACTGTGCCTTGTGTCCTACCAGACTATTCAATTATTTAAAATAGACCAGTAATGACACTGCACAATGCTTGTAAAACAGCCTAGTGCTTGGAGATAAAGTGTTGCACAGTAAAAGAGGTATAAACAGTATTGAACATTAAAATAGTTGTAAACCTCAGTAACAGAGAGGCCAGGCTGCGTTTTTCAAAATCACACAAAAAGAAACTGGTTCTGGAACAAAGTTGCATGAACTGAAGTCAACATTCCACAATGATGGAAATAGGGCAGTGTGGATATATAGGCCGCAGCTTGTGACCCAAAGTGTAGATCTCAGTTTCTGAACCAGAACTTGTCAACTCATGTACATATGCAACTGCTTTGTACAGCTGTTAAATAATCTGGATTTGTTGGATTAACATACAAAACTTACATGTATCTTCTTTCTGCAGCTGGTTGGCTGCTTCTGCTTTGTGGCTCCTCTGTGAAATATGTTTATCGCATCAAATGAAAACATACTGTTTTTAGATATGGGGTTTTCTCAGTCAGGAAAAAGGGAGAAAAAAGAAAACAGCACAGTTCTTTATGAACATGTGATTAGAAACAGTTGTGTGAAGCTGAAATCAATAGGTGAGTCAGGTCACTGTGAACAACTATGTAATCAGATGTCTTTGTATCGGTCTCATGGGTGTCATGTCATTTGTGTGCTACCTTTCAGAAAACACGTGACACACGGATGTACGTGATCGTGTTTATAGTTAAAATAGCTGCTTTTATGTTGTTTACAGAGCTTTTGTCTCTGTTTTCATTTTGGTGTGTAGTGACTCATACAAGGCACAGAGAGGACAGAAGCCCCAGAGGAGCAAATTATCCAGAGCTTCTGTCATTCCAGCTAAAACCTAATAACACTCAGAAATAGAAACCGGAATCCCTGCCTTGGTGATGGGTATATGTGCGTAAACACACACACACACACACACACACACACACACACACATCTACACGTTTGCACTCTTATCAACTTTCCTCTATGTTTGATTAGAAAGAGGACTGCCTTCTCACTATTAATGAATGAATTTAAATCTATTTCTTACTTTTTGTTTCATTATTCATTTATAATAGTTGTAAACAGTGGAATATATTCAGACCTTACAGTGTTTGTGTCAGCTGATGTGGTCCCGCTAAACCTCATCAGCTCTCTAATGTCCTGTTGGTGATTTTAGAGTCAGACCATGAGTCTCCGTTCATGCAGGCAATCTGAACGAGGCAGAGCTTCATGCCGCTGAAGCAGAATTGTCTTGATGAGCTGGGGCAGGTTTGAAATGCTGAACAGCTTGACTCTGCATGGTGGGTGGCTGATGTGACCTGGACCAAGCTATTGCATGTTAAAAGACTTCTCCACTGATTTAGCATCACACTCCTGTAACACTGTTAAGACTCATATTTAATAGTAAAAAAAATGTATCTGAGATGTCATGTTTTTTATTCCACATTTTCTTCTTGCTGGCCGAAACTCCCTGAGACCAGTAACAGACTTATATGTCTCATTTCAGCGGCCACATCGTTTGGAGGACCTGGTCTACGCAGCCAACTTCGGCTGCTTCCTCAAAAGCCATGTAGTTCGCATCAGCCGCACCAAAATGATATGTCCCAACTTTACAGCTGTCGCCTAGCAACAAAGCTACGGATCAATGCATTTATCTCAGTCGATTACAAACTTTGAAAAGGTGTTTTTCTAACATGTGTACCATAATATGTTTGGTTGAGTAATTACATTTAAAAATAAATTCTGTTGACGCTTTTTGCCGCCATTACCTCTTTAAATAACAGTTCATCGATAAAGCACAATGAATTATGGGATATGCTGGCTCAGAGGAGGAGCCTTCTGCTGTGATTGAATTGATCTACAAATGCAGCTTCCAAAGGATACAGCCCCTGAATCGAAACACAGCTTTTGATGTGTACACAAGATGGAGTATCTCTAAGGACAATGTATTGGTGGTGCACAAGTGGCTCCTGGGCTACAACTATGACTCATAGTGGCATTTTCAAAAGTGCTACTTTGTGGGTTGGTCGTGTGTCAAAACAACACAATGCAACTGATTATGTTCATGTTCATTACACTTCCTCATCAGTGAAGGGTCGGAATAAAACATCACAACCTCATTGAAAACATGTTCAAATCCTCCTCTGCAAATTTAGCAGCATAAAACAAAATGTTGATTGTGGGTGTGTTTTCAGTGTAACATGCAATAAACCAGACTCCCATTCCCTTTAAAGGCCAGGTGTGCTTGCAGCTTGGTACACTGCTATTATTAGCATACTAGGTAGGATTTCCTAGAGTAAGACAGAACACTTTTCTGCAGAAGAAATGGATCTTCTTGTGAGTGCAGTGAAGCACATGAGCAGAACATCTTGCCTATGTGGGTGCATATTACTATCTTAATAATGTGTCCTTAAAATAAAAGTTCAATTCGAAAAATATTGCACCACTGACTTCAGAACAGGTTTTTGTTTGTCAAAAGTATAATTCAAAATAAAAGTCCATCAACAATAATTCCTGACCACACCTCATTTTAAGTCCCACACACATATTTGCCTTTTAAAGAAAGTAAGTGCTAGAATGGAAAATGACAAATGTGTCGGTCTGAAACCAGCTGCTTTGCACCATGTGTACAATAGGGCCGAAAGGCAAATTCTTTGTGTTGGTAGATGAAAAGGTTAATTTATGTAGCATCTTATATGGATGTATTAAATTTAATGTGAAAACTGTAAAGCAAATGAGTGGGCATGAGATTTCTTAGTGGTAGCAGTATCCATATTAAATGATCACCACATTAACTGAGGTTGTTTTTCAGTGGATTTCTGCATCTAAAGATAACAGTGTCATTGGTTCCTTAGTGAAAGACATGATGACGGAGGCAGAAGTAAGTGTAATGACCTGTGGTAGAGCTCACATCTTAGGTCATGTTAATTATCTATCTACAACTGCTTATCTATAACTGTCTATAATAAACCAATGAATGTGTGTATTTCGGGGATGGGTGGAGATGGGGCTGTATGCAGGGTAGCAGAATTCAGGTGATGTTGATGGATTCTAGTGACAGAAATTATTTGTCGTGCAACTAGTGGAACAAGCAACAAACACATATACACAACAAGCTCAACCCACACACACACATCATTGTTTTGTGATGAATACAAAATGACATTTCAATTTAGCTTTTCCTTGTTGTGGTGTTGTGGCACTCGCATACCAAATCTGCTCTTTCCTTCATTTCCCACCTCGCGTCTCTCTCTTCGTCTCCCACAAAATGAAGAAATGCAAATAGGGGGGAGTGATCTACCCTCCCTGTTAAAGGTAGATGCTTATAGTGTTTCTGCCACTCATCTGTGTGGTTGTGTGTGACCTGTGTGTGTGTGTGTGTGTGTTTGATGTAATATTTGAAATGCCTGTGTGTGTCTGTGAATTTGCATAATGTATGTAGATGTTTCAAATGTTTCAATTTGTTCAAACAAGAAATATAAATGTCAGAATGTAGTTGTTTTAAAATGTGTAAATTGAAAATAAGTCTTAGAGTCAATCCGTCCTGTGTGTGTGTGTGTGTGTGTGTGTGTGTGTGTGTGTGTGTGTGTATGTGTGTGTGTGTGTGTGTGTGAGACATGTATTCATGGCCTGCTGGAAATCAGTCCATGCCCGTTATCGGTTCCCTCACCAATCAGTGCCAGTTGTTCAGAGTGAAATGTCAAACCAGTCGGAGCCAACCATTTAAAGTCAAATGACAGCCAATCACAGGCGTTTTGCGTAAAATGGCAGCCAGATGGCTCAGTTGGACCAGAAGCCTCTGAATGAGAAATCAGATTTCTTTACACAGGCATGATTCAATCAGTGGATCAGTCATGCCAGTCATATATACAGTCCAATCTGACTGTATTCCGTTGTTTAAGTTTCCAAATGATCCATTTCTTCATTATCTATTAACTAAGCAATTTCCTATGCCTGAATGAGTGTGAGTCAGTGTGAGACGTGCAGTTCCTCCATAAATGAAAGAGATAAAAAGAACTCATTTCTGACCACTGTAACAAATTAGAATTCTACATGTGTTCACATTGTTTCCCTGACTATGGATGTGCAGATGGAGAATTTTTCATGAAACTAGAGCAGTGCCATGCGTGGACACACTGAAGAGCATGTCGGACAAGAACAGCAGCTTTTCAAATATTGGATGAAGAGCAAAAGCTCCATTCAGTGTGGCCTTGTCCAGCTCGCAAAGGGTGGCTTTTTTATTAGGTCTCTGCTTCTTTAAGTTATCGGAGGATCCCCAGGGGTTTCCTTGTTGACTTGTGGCAGCTGTGCATGTAGTGGGGCTATGGCAGAGAGGGTTGGTTTAATCTCATCCAACATAACCAATGTCACCTCATTCACTGGCTGCAGGGCCTGGATGAACTATCTTTCTTTTTCACCTTGAGGGAAAGCAGTGCAGCTGTGAAAAGTTACTTGAGTAAACATCTGACATCTTGCCGATGCTTTTTTAACACTATGTAGTTTCAACATCTTTTGTTTTTCTTGCAAAGAAAGCAGTCCTGCGGAATGTCTGAGGAAAATCCCAAAATGCTTTCAAACATGGACTGAACTTCAGATAATCTTATATTTTCCAGCCTGAGAATGTAGATGTCCAAATCAGTTGCTGCTGACATTCAGCCCCTCAGTAAATACTCCAGAATCAGAAACAGGACTAATTGCCAATGAGGTTTACAAATTCAAGGAATTTGCTGTGGTGTGTTTGTGTAAGTTAATATAAAAAATAAATATAGATATGGAAAATATTTAACAAAATTAAATATAAAAATATAAAAAGCACCAGGGAGGGGATCGTGAAATACGCTGTAAATAAACACATGCCAGATGCAAAACTGAAAAAAAACAACTAATACAGAGATGAAAAAGAGTTATCTTACACAGAAAAGCCAAATGTCAACTTGGAAAGACAACGAGATTTCAGAGTTTTGGTGATAAGAGCCTGGTGTCTGGTCACTGGTCAAGAAAGTGGGCTACGTGTGTGGTGACACCCATTTTAGATGCATGGTCTGTGGTCGGGTGATGTTCAGTTCCATCACTACGTTATGAAGTAGTTCTTTAATATTTGCCCCTGTGTGACCCTCATGTAAGGCTGTAGTCTGGAGGATGTGAGAAGATAAAGTGATGTGCAGGGTGATGGACTGTTAGACGCTGTATCTTGTGAGGTCCATGCTTCACTGGTAAGACCGGTTCACTTCAGAGATTCTTTTACCTCTGACCTAACCTCATTGTACTTTTTAGGCACAGGTATCTCAAGGTAAAAACCTGATGTCAGAGAGTATTATGGCTTCAAGGTGTGTACCATATTTTAACTAACCTGTAATTTCAACCAGGCCACGTGGATGAAGGTTTTAACAAACAAAATTAGCTATTGATTTTGTGATGCAGTTTGCTTTCTGTACAACGGCTGAGCAGTTCATTCAATACCCAATTCAGGGTCTCCTGGTTTTCTATTGCTTATCTTTTCAACTGTACATTTAACTCTAGATGGTGTCGAGCAAGATTGGCACTTGTATTGGTCATTTAAATGCATGCCACAGTTAGCGTACTGATTTAGTCATGTGTACTGCAGGTCCACATTTCTTGCTTATTTAAAAATCCAATGTATTTGCATATTTAAGTTTCCATGATACCATTTTGTGTTTTCTAGCCTCAAAACAAATTCAACGTTACACAAGCAAGTCAACAACACAACAGAACAGCCCTCTGCTGAATAAAGATTAAGCAACTGAATTAGAAAATACATTTTAAAATTGTGAAAAAAATTGGAATACTTTTAGTGAAGTTGATCTGTGTGTCCCCAGCTGGATGAATGCAGCTCTTTTGTTACTTCTTCCTGCTGCAGCTGAACCCCAGCTCCTGCAGTCTACATTCCGAAGTATCTTTTAGACACTAAACCCTAAGTTGCTCCTGACGTCTGTGCTGTGGGTATGAATGATGTGTGATAGAATATAAGATGTTTTGTATGGATGGGTGTGTGAAAGGGTGAATTCCCCCATTAATAAATTAGAAAAGCACTTAGAAGAGTGCACACAGTGTCTTTACATTCAACCAGCTGCACCACACCACACACACTCACAGATATCAGGCCCCTTAATATAATGGATTTTTGTGAAATTTGTGACAGAGATAAAAAAAAAAAAAAAGATGAAACCTCATCTCACAACGTTAAAGAAAATGGAAAAAAAATTCTGGTTTCTCCTCTGATCTGGATCCAGACCAAAAGGTAATGATTTGTTCCCTGACACATACTTCCACCAATTACCTGGCTATACTTGACATATTTGTATGCATAGTCCTGGAGGCAAACAAACAAACACAAAAAACATCAGACATACAAACAAACAAATCCAAATCTATTTATAAAGCACATTTAAAAACAACAGAGTTGACCGAAGTGCTGTTCATCAATAAATAGATGAAACAAAGCATGAAACTGTCATGGTTCCGTGTTTTCCCTGTGTTCCCTCCTTCCTTGTGTCTCCTTGGTTCCTCCCTGTTTTGTCTATCTGTTGGTTTGTCCCATGGGCGTGGCCTAGAGTCAGGAAGCTGGCGCACCCGTACCTCATCATTCAATCACCCCTGCAGTATATCAACCCTGGCTCATCATCCACTCCTCTCTGTTCGTACCCTCCCTTCCGTGGTACCTCACGTCAGACTCACCTTGTTGCTATCTCGTTGCTTGCCTTGTGCTCTTCGTTGCCCTGTGTTCACCCTGTGTCTTTGTGTCTCAAGAACCCCGATCGTCAGTTCGCTGGACTCCTACCATGGCTGTACCACCCTACCTCCCTCCTGCCTCGAGCCCTGGATTCATTCTCTCCATTCTCTGGACCTTTCCCCCCTGCCTGCGACTTTGTATAAACTTTGTATATTCTTTAAAGACTGCCTGGTTCTGTTCTGGGGTCCGATCTCTCATGGATCTTAACAAAAACATAAACATGAAATGAAACACTTTTAACAAAATGGCAATAAACAACAAGATAAAACCACAAACTCATGGGTTTTAAACGGGATTTGAACACAGGCAGAGTTGGGGCTAGTCTAATCAGGGGCCACAACAGCCAAGGCTCTGTCTCCCCTCTGTTTCAACTTTGCTCTCGGGACGACAAGAAGTGATTGCAAACAAACACACGCAGATGCAAACATAACCCCCTTGGTGAAGGTAATGAGGCAAATGATTGTGGAAACCATTTTATAATGATATAGAAAGTCTGTTCTAAGCAGATAATTCCTAGAGACACGGTTCACTTAAAAAGTGGTCAGAGCTGGTGTCTGCAGTGACTTGACTGGATCTCTGCATCTCTGGTTACACACTAAAGGCCTACATTGTTTTATTTGTCATTGCATATTGTGCCGATTCTACTCATAACACATTTTTCAGAAAAGTGGACGAAACACCACCCAAATGTGTTAAATATACAGAATCTTCAGACTCAGAATTTGGGAGGATTGGTGTCTGAACCATAAAACAGGCACTCAGCGATTGGCATGTTTTACTGAATAAATAAGGCTGATAAGTGCAGTGCAATAGATTCTCTCCTTTTCGTCTTACCAAACATTTACTGTTTTCCTGCTCCAGCAGCCAGTCTGTCAATCTCACCACCATCTAGTTGTGTCGTAATCGTTTAGCCAGCCAGTCTCTCCCACACTGAGCTACTCAATTAGAGGACCAGTCAGCTGTTAAGCCAGTCACTCAGCCAAACAGGCTCGCTTCAGATAGTCAGCCAACCACACAGTCAGTCAATTACACACTGAAGCACAGGGCCACTGCGTCCGAGAAGGTGTGTGTGGTCATAGTGATGCTTTAGATGCCCTGTTTAATTTAGCGTGTTCAATATACCCCCTGCTTGAGCGACTGCACAGCCTGGTCAGTCAGATGAACACGTGCACAATTTAAAGGCTGCTCATCATGGGATGTACATATGAGAAAAGAGTCCGAGGCTGTGTTGCTGATGTGCTGTGTCTTTTGTTCACACAGGGAGTGTCTGCCAGCCGTGTTTTACATGGGGTGTGAGGGAGAGCATCTGAAAAACAGTCTACTGTCTATTACCTTATATTCTTTATGATAACGTTTAATATTACCCTTGTTACTATATTTCCTCGAATAGAGAGAACACTAACTCTCATTTTAACCTTGTTAAAACAAATGAATGGTCAACAGAGACGCTAGAGTGCTTTTACTTTGGAACAGGTAGAGGAAGTGTCGCAAATACTTTGTACATATTCAACTGATAAAGAATTTTAAACTGTGGTGAAACATAATTTTTTACAACCTGATAACATGAGCGCCGAAATGAAAAGCAAGACGTTCCGTGAAGCATGCCGATCGTCCAATGTGGCATCACAAGAATGCACTGGTGAACGGCAGCTGATGCTTTCAAACGTCCATGCTGTCTCTTCTCTTTATACACACAGAAACAGGGCACAGGGTGTAACAAGTTGGAATTAGAAGGGCTATAAAGCTATTCAGCATGTAGAGAACAACACATAACTTTCACTCAGGCTAAAATATATTCACCTGATGTGCCAGGTGTTAATTAGGTGATTTTATTGCTAGAATGAAAAGCAGCAGGGCTCCGAGTCCTGAGGTACAGGATGAAACACCAGTGACTTCTCATTAGTGCAGGCGAGGTCCAAATTGATATTTTATTAAAAACAAGTTACACACCATTTAGCATCATTCCCCTGTGTTGTAATGAGGATGGTGCATTTTGTGTCACTGTAGTTATTATTACACTGGCTGTCTGTGGGAAGCCTGAGATTGATTTAAAACAACAGATGCTGTTTCAGCTGCTTTTCCAATCTGAGAACATCATTTTTTGAGGGGACCCCAGATTACTGATAGAACACATGAATAAAAACAAAGTGAGTGTCCTCTCTGGGTTAAAATGATGTTGGTAAAACTTTTCAAGAGAGACCTGGCTAATGAAAAGCACAGTTACAACAATGAATAGAAACCACAAAAACAGGCTAGGAACTGTTAGACAGACCTTTTCATGAATTAAAACTCCCATAATAATTACACTGACAATTTTTGTTTTGTCTAAAATTTGTTTTACACTTTATGTATTTGAATTTCATAGAAAATGTTCATGTAACTTTATTACATAAATTCAGTGTAAAGGGTCACTATTATGTTGAGTCGATGAGAATAAATCAAAATACTTCAAAAAATACTGCAAAAAATGCTCTGATGCATTAGAAATATAATGGCCTTGTGCCTTTGACTATATATGGAGAAAGGAAGAGGAGTTTTACAAGAGTTCAGGGTAACATTATCAAACTCTTGGACAAATCAAGATAAGATAGTCAATAAGAAGTCCTTTATTAGTCCCACAATGGGGATATTTGTGATATTACAGCAGCAAAAAGACATCAGCAGTAATAAGAAATATATAGAAATACAGAAAAAGACCTGAACAGTGTGTTTTGCTGTCCAGTACTTCAGTAATGCCAATTTCACCTCAGAAGCAGCAGTTAGAGAGTGTCGTCTTGTTTTCTGAAGCTTGATTTTCGTTGAAATAAGATACAAGGTGTTTCAATCATTTTAGAATATAGAACGAGATATCCCTTTAATGTTTGAAGGTCTCTAAGTCTCTTGTTCTCTATGTGAGAGGAATGGTTAGGGTTAGGGGTATCCTGTACTTTCTTTTAAGTCATATTCTATGCAAACATTACATCCTGAGTTCATGATTGTTTTGTCTTTCACCTGACATCGTACCCGTTGCTTCGTACTGCTGCCGATCTCCGCTCTGTGCCATCTACTCAAGCAGAAACACCATGAAGATGACAGAAAAATGAACGTTGCCCTTTATTTCAGATATCTGAACTGAGGAGGTGGCCTGTGCTGCGGCAGGTGTATGAGACAGAGAGGTGCGGTACAAAGTGGAAAAGAGCCACTTTAAAATGCTTTTTCACCAGCAATCTGTGACCTACACGCTGACATTCAACCAGACTGTACACAAGTGCAGCTCGCAGAGTAGAGCAATGTGAAACAGAAAGGTGGGCCAGTAATTGTTTGACCTTTATGTTGGCAGTCAGGTGGAAACAGTGGAGAAAGACAAGCTTACCCTGACTGGGGAAAAGTTAAGCCTGCGACTACATGCAGGGGTAGTGGCCAAAACCCCAAATCCCTTGTGTGTATTTCTGATTTTGCCTGGCTCAAAGTGTCAGAGCTGTTTTTAGAAGCTTAACTATTTAACTGCTTTCCATATATTTCATATAAAGTTCAATATGAATATATGTAGTACAAGCGGAGTTGGTTTTCTCCACCTTTTAAGACTAGTATGAATAATAAATGCATTTATTCAAAGTGTCAGGGATTCTCTCTGTAAATTTAGATACAGTTATTAATATGAAAGGGTGTTTTATGGGATTTCTAGTTCCATTTTTTCAAAATACAGTGAACAAGACGGACAGACAAAATGAGAGAAGACATGTTTCTGTGTGGAATTAGCATTTCCTCCCTTTGTTTGCATGGTTTTTCTCTGGGTTCTCCAGCTTCCTCAGTCCAAAGACATGTTGATTGGGTTTAAGTTAGTTGAAGACCCTAAATTGACAGTAGAAGTCAATGTGAGTGTGAATGGTTGTTTGTCTCTGTATGTTGTCCCTGCGATATGTTGGCAGCCTTTCCATTGGGCAAAAGGTAGAGTACACCCCGCCCCTTGCAGCAACCCTCAAAAGATAGTCTGTAATGATAATGAGCTGATAATGAATGGATGGATATTGTATGTATACATACACATGTCTACCACACATCATTTTGCATGTAAAAAGATTAAAATGCATGAATGTGAAAACCAGAGAATGTGCTCCGAAATCATATTTGAGTGTTGGTCTACGTCGTCAAACCAGCTCTTATATCTTAATGTCTTTTAAGATATAAGCTGTTGATACTAGGTTTGGCAGCTACGTCTTCCAATCCATTTGCCATAGATTTAATTGCACATCATTATGGGTCCACTACAATTTAATCACCCCAGTAATCATGTCACACAGCCAGCGTGAATCATACCAGCACCCTGCAAATGATGCAGCTCTTTGCTCCTGTGTCAAAATATTTCCCATGAATATCATCTGTGCAGCAGGAGCTGGGAGAGGCTGGGCGCTATGCTTGATGATCACTGTTGTCAAATACAGATCTGGTGTCGGGATGTGGGCTGGATACAAATGAAGTAAAATGGGTTCAGACTTTGAACTTGAGTTAATTTCTCGACTCTATTAACCATGTTTATCACCATCAGCGTCACCATCAACACTGTTAGAGCCTGTTACGGTCAGAGTCCATCACTGTCACCATCACCAGAGAGTGAATTCCTCTGTGTTCTCCAGGCAGCTTAACAGTCCGCTGGCAATGTGTGGATGGAGGAGTGCGTGGGATGAACAGCGCTGATATTGATTTGAGGTCAGGCGGTGCTCAGGGTCACTCAGTTCAATGTAAATGTACGCATGACAATAAGGAATGGAAGACAGTGCAGCTATGAAACCCAGGTATATCTGTTGAGTAGCCAGCCTTTCACACAACACTGCTGAAATGTGTTAACGCTCCCAGATTGTCAGAAAAAAGAAATTAAACAGGGAACACAGACAATGACGACAAACACAATAGTTCCCTTGGCTCCGACAAAATTCATTCTCCTGGAACTAGGTTTAAAAAATCTTTTCAAAGTGAGTATTGTGCTTTTTTGAAGTGTGTAGCTGTTAAAGCAGTTTATAGTGTGCCCAATGTAGTGGAATTTTAAAAACAAATGAAAATAACCTAAACCAGATAGAAAAGAAAGGTACTGAGGTGTCAAATATGGAACTTTGTCCTTGTATTCCACAACACAACACATGCCAACAGAGGATTTGATCAGAGCTGTGTCTAACAAACAGGATATCTGACTGCAGCAAGCGCTTTGTTGTTTGACTTGAGGAGGATGGAGGTGAACATCAAATAGGGTTTGTCTGTATTTACATATTCCGCATGTTCCCCTCTTCTCACTGTCTCTCATCTGTGAAGCCGGTGCCCTCTCTCTGTTTTTCCCTGCACACCTCCTCCCCCTGTTAGTAAGAATGTAATCAAATTGGCAGCAGTGCTATTAGTGATGCTAAGTACACCAGTCACAGGCAGCCATGCAAATTAGGCATGGAACAAGGGAAAACATGAAAGAAAGGAGAGAATGAAAACCCTTAAATCTAATTCTATATTGGCACCCTATAATCATCTTTATAATTAGGAAAAGTGGTGCCATAACACCTGAGGGTGGCAAGTTAGTGGTTTGTTTTGCTTAGCACTGTCTCCCCACAGAAAGAACATTCCTAGTTTACACTGAGGGGGAGTTTACACTGATTTTTCCGTGTCTGCGTGGGTTTTCTGTGGGTCTGTAGCTTCCTCTCACAGTCCAAAGGCTGCAGATCGAGTTAGGTTAACTGGGGATTTTTAATTGACTGTAGGGATGAATGTGTGCATGAATGGTTAGAGGTTACCCAGAGTTTGTCCTTCACACATGCACAAAGTGGGAGGTTCTCTGCACAGACACTTTTACAACAGCAACAAATCCTCTGCATTATTCAGGAGAGAGGTGGAGCAGCCGAGTGCAGCAGACGATGGAAGGAAGTGACGTGTTAACTCTGTGTAGAGCACGTGATTTTGTTTCATCAGCTCTTATCACCACAAACTCTCTAGTCACTTTGTCGGTGTCTTCTGTGTGTTTGTGTGTGTGTGTCACCGCTTTTTCAATTTTGCATCTGTCCCGTGTCAGAAGTGAATCCAGCAGGGGATCACCTGCTGTGTTCACACATCCACTTCTCCTGGATTTCTACGGGGTTTATAACAAGATAAAGTCCAGCGTCCAGTGCATGTGTGAAAGCAGCTTATGTTGGTCCAGAGTCATACTCATGGTGCATAATGCCCAAGCTAAGATAACCTTTGAAAAACCTCAACAAAATCTGCTCAAGAGCAACAGAAGACAATACTTTTGGACAGACCTTGTCAGACTCAATGGAGGGGCAAGAGAAATGGATATGACTAATTATTGGTCAATGCTTGAAACCACATGAGCACATGTAGTGTATACAGATATATGCTGACTTTTTGGGAACTCGTGAAGTGCAAGCTGCTATCTCCACATCCAACTTAACAGCAAGTTGACAAGAAACGTGACAGATTTCTGTGTTAGCTTCATCTGTTTTATCTGTTGCTGTTCTGCAAACACAAAGCTGAGGAGGAGTTATTGGTATTTCTACATCATTTTCTCTGCACTTTTTCTTCATTACTAAGCTGCTCCCTGATACCACTGCTAGCAGCTACTTGTATTCATCACAGTATCCATAGATGTAGACAAGTAGCCACAAAAAAAAAATCTGTAACTGAACAGCCTTCATTGGACCAAAATAGTATGATAATTTGTATTCAACCATTAGTCATTTGTTTTCTCAGTATGTGTGGGCAGATATGTGGGGCTTTCAATAACAATAACATATTACAGGCATGTAATCACCATGTGTTATCACAATACCTCGGGGTCAGTACACAATGAGTTTATCGTGACAGCCTAAAATGGAAGCGGATTAGTGTAATTCACAAGTTAATTCCAGATAAACAGAGGTTGTGAAAGAGACTGGATATGATTGCAAGGAGTCCATGTGCTGGAGACCTGTGGGGAGGTGCAGACGGGTTAATCAGACACCATTGTTCTCTTACTGTGCGCACACACACATACACACACAGATACTCTTTCACACAGACATAGCAATTTAAGCTCCCAACTGTAATCAGTCTATGTCTGAAGTGACTGCACCACTCATCTGATTGTCCTCAGAAGTTTCTCAACTGAAATCACTGCTATTCTTCCTTGCAATTTTTTATATATACTGTATATATATTTTTTTATTCCTCTGCTGCTGACAGCCAGTGGCTGGAGTTAATTTGTTGTCTGGTTAGACCTTATGTCTGTCCAAATGCACATACATTGGGTACGTCAACTTTCCTACAATCCCATTCTTGTGAACATGATATTTCAAGACACCCAAAGGGAAGTTCTTAAAAATATTTTGCAAACATTCAGTTGTACTTAAGAATGAACTGATTAGAATGCATTGGGTCAGAGGTTGAGCTCACTGTGGCCTTACAAAATATGTTTTTGGTCTTGTGAATGCAACATCTCAGGAACGCCTAGTGGGAAATGTTCACCTGGACTCTGGTCACTGTGACTTCACGAACCCCCTTTTTTGGTGAAGAGTGCCTCAAGACAATCTAATCACATTTGTTGACAACTGTTCACTTATACTCACAGATTAATAACAAAAATAATAACTTGAATTTATATAGCACCTTTCAAGAGACCCAAGGATGCTTTCTATGTGTCAGTGAGGCAAAAACAACAAAAAAGAATCCACACAAAACAGGACAGAAATAAACTGCACTAAACAAGGGTGGAGCATTAACTGAGGCTAAAGGTCCGGGTGGGCAGGTGGTGTTTGAGAAATTTTTTGAAGCAAATTAACTGATAGATTTTGGTGTTCAAAGGTCAGAGTGACATCACAACCACAGGGTGGTCATTATTGCTTTCTTCTTTTCCTCTCTGGGGGATCCTGAGTCTTTCTGTCACTCTTCTTTGTGCCTTTCCATCTGTCATCAGTCAAAACAGTTACAAAAATATACCTCCCCACTAACACTGTCCTTTCAGATTACTGCAGAGGCTTTACAAAGTAAAGCAGAACTACCTCTACATCACTTCATGTTGAGGAGTTATTGTAGTTATTCAGGCACACTTGATGATACTGAGATCCACTTGATCTTCATCACTTTAGCACAGCAAAGGTTTTCTCTTACAAATGTGTAAAAATACCTTGTAATTGTGCTCACACATTTTTTTCACCCTCTATCAAAACAGTTAACGCAGATCTTATATAAAAGAAACAGAACTCTATTGACTGAATTTTCCTACACAAACAGGAAAACATAAATTTACATGTGATAGAAGGTATTTGCAAATGTCTGAATCTTTAAATGCACCTGTGTGAAGCCCCTTTTTACAAATCTTCAATCAGTAATCAGTCTTTATCCGCCTTTAAAAGGTTCCACCTCTGTGTCGCTCGCTCTTTGCAAACATGAATCAAAGAGACAGAAGACATGTAGGTCATTAAAAAAGCATAAAATACACCAAAAAAATGTGTAATAAGTGCAGGTGCAGAGAGCAGCAGAGTTACATATTAAGTAAAATCATGGAATAAAAGAATACAGTTCATGCTGTTTTGTCTCTAATTACCGATACAGTTTTCATTCTAAGTGAGGGGAGAAGTACTCAGATCTTGTATGTTATTGAAAATAGTAAAGTATGACCATGAAAAAAACTTTGTTACAAGTAATAGTCATGTATCAGTCTGAATCTGCAAAGTATTTTTCTCTGCTTTGTAGTGAAGTAGAAGTGAAAGTAGTAGAAAATAAAAATATTCAAGTTGCATACAGAAACCTCAAAATTATACTCAAATACTAAACTTCAGTGAATGCTCTTAGTTTCATTTCATCTCTGCCAGCAAGGATATATAGGCTGAATTCAAACTGACAAATTATCCAAAGGATTGAGAACCATCAGAGCTTAAGTTACCAACATGTTCCTATTTCTGCTTCCTCAGACTAAAAGTGACCATCTTTAGAAACATGTGGTGCCTTTTCTTGTGAAGCAGTCACAGGAACAGGGCTGCTGCAACAGGAAGCCCTGAGCTGAAGGAGCGCCCAGAGAACAGCTGATTTCGATCATGATGTGCCTGTAATATTGGGGTTTGAGCTTCACCTTTACCTACTTAAAGGTCCAGTGTGTAAGATTTAGGTGACAGCGATCTATTGGCCGAAATTGAATAGTAGAATAATCCTCATGATGTTTTTACTAGTTCATTTCATCAAAATGTTATGAATTGTAGTTTTCTTTACCCCAGAAAAGGCCCTTTATATTTAAATACTTTATATTTACATGGAGGGGACCCTCTCTACAGGGGCCGCCATGTTTTTTACATTAGTCCAGACTGAACAAACTAAACTCCTTTTGAGTTTTTATGACAATTAAAGTCTACCACAGTCTTCTTTCATGTTTGGAAGGAGAGGGTGAGGTGAGGGGTGTTCAACTGCAACATGCAATTTCAACACTAGCTATTCCAGAATTCTACACACTGTGCCTTTAACTACTCAATTATACTTATGTTATGCACACTATGCACTGTGCTTATACATTTTAATCTAAAATAATTGTTTAAAGATTGAAATTATGTGGTATCATGTGTTTCTTGTGAGTGGGGGATGTTCAGTTTGGTTCAATATAGGGGTAAAGTACCTTTTGCATCTGGCCCCAAAAGTCCCTTGAAATCCTCCTGCACAGAAATGTATTTATAAAAGACATTACATATTACAAATGACCACAAAAAGTAAGAATGAGTGTATCTGTACCTCCAGATATCTATTTGTGGTGGAATGTCAGGAAGACCTAGAAACATTTCAATTTATTTTGTAGCCTCATATTTTCCTCCACCAGGGGGTTATGTTTTAAATGTTTGGTTGTTTGTCTGTATACACAGATTACCACAAAACATGGGGGGAGGGTGTAGTATGGGTCAGGGAAGAACCCATTACATTTGCGTGATCAGAGGGCAGATCCAGTATTTCTTTTATTCACTTATTCACTTTAACATCATGAGGTTTTTTGACCTTTTTTCTGATTTCTCAGAGAATATTGACATGTTAAGGGGACTGGTATTTGCTGATATTTATGTGTGTGAGAAATTTAGTGAAAATCCAAATAAATATTGTTATCGCTAGATCCTGAATTTAAATGCGTAAGGGGACTGAGTGAATGTGGATTCAGCCCTTACAAAATCTGTGACCACTAATTATGGGTGCCTTGCCAACTGGAAATGCATTGCATGGGGCGAAGTGAGTATCCATAGCAACCCCATACACACGCAGAGGAGGAGGCTCCTCTTTATATTTACTGATTTCAAATTCTTTCGCCACGCTCTACTGTAGTCCAGTGGATAGAGCACTTGCACAATGTGATGTGAGTCTGGGTTCAAGAGCCTAGATTTTCAAAATAAGCCACCAATAGTAATAGGATGTTACCAGGAAGTCTGTAAAGAGCCTTTATTTTGAAAATAAGCCCCCGGTAGTAACAGGATGTCACCAGGAAAACCGAAGGAGCCTAGATCTTCAAAATAATGTCACAAACACGAACCAAGCATCTGATACATACCCACGCACACACAGCCTGCTCGCGTCTCACTCTCTCTCTCTTTTTCTGTCTCTCTCCCATGTACAGAGTCAGCTGACATATCTGACCCCTATTGTTTAAACCTGACGCCACAATATCGACACTGATCATAACATATACATTGGATTAGATGAGCAAGATCTTTTGTAAGAGTTGCGCTTGTATTCACCAGCCTGAGCCGCTGTGGCTTGGAGCCGACTTGGATCGGTGGCACTTTCTACCAATAGCTCCACTGATGCTGTACAACATATTGACTGTCACTGGGCGTAAATCAAGTCCACCAATCACTGCAGTGTCTATTTTTAACCGGCGTGTAAATAATCATATTTGCGCATTCCGGTTGTTAGTTCAACCATGGATTCAAAAGTCAACGTGTGGATCATCGGGAGCTCCATCATCTCCAGGCTGCGCTCCCACCTTATCAGCCAGCAGTGGGACCTCCACGTCCGTCTGGAGTGCACTGTGTCGTGGTTCGGGAGAGGAGGTCAGCGATGGGAAGAGCTGCTGCCCTTCCTGCATCGGCAACGAGCCATTACCAGCCCATCGCCAATAACAGTATTGGCTTCCGTGGCTAGGGGAGGTGCAAGCTGATGGTCACCATGAAGGCAGACATGCAGGAGATCGTGGCGCTCTTTCCGGGGACCGTCCTCATGTTCTCCGACATTCTCCCTCGCTGCTATTGGCAGTACCAGTTGCGCATGCATTCACCAGCCTGCGCCGCTCTGGCTTGGAGCCGACTTAGATCGGTGGCACTTTCTATCAATAGCTCAAGTCCGCCAATCACTGCCATGTCTATTTTTAACCAGCGTGTAAATAATCATATTTGCGCATCCGGTGGTTACTTCAACCATGGATTCAAGAGTTAACGTGTGGATCATCGGGAGCTCCATCATATCCAGGATGCACTCCCACCTTATGAGCCAGTGGTGGGACCTCCACATCCGTCCGGAGTGCACTGTGTCGTGGTTTGGGAAAGGAGGTCGGCGGTGGGAAGAGCTGCTGCTCTTCCTGTGTTGGCAACGAGCAGAGAGCCAGTACCAGCCCGATGTGATTAACATTCACGTCGCCGGCAACAGTATTGGCTTCCGTGGCTAGGGGAGGCGAAAGCTGATGGTCACCATGAAGGCGGACATTCAGGAGATCGCAGCGCGGGGGACCGTCTTCATGTTCTCCGACATTCTCCCTCACCGTTGTTGGCGGTACCAGGCAGCGTCCAGCGGGTATGGGATGGAGCGAGCCCGGTGCTGGCTCAACACCGTCATGATGGGCTTCATGTCAGACCTAGGCATGAAGTGTATCATGCACGGAAACATTACGCTGAACCACCTTGCAAGTGAAGGCATCTCAACATTGAAGGGAACAACATGCTCCTGACCAACATCTGCTCGGCGCTGGCAGCGCTAATGTAACGGTCCTTTTAAGGACCACAAAACAGCTCTTTTAAGAGCCACCCAACTCCAGAAATCATCAGTGCACCTGTATGGCCCTGACATTTTTGGCATACCACAATCAAGGATTGCGGTTCAACAGAGACCACCTCGACAGAGTGCTTCAGCAGGGAGATGCTCTCTGTGTTGCCATCAAAAACCAGCTCATATTAGATAAAAGCTATGTAGATGACCACTTGACAGTCGAGGAAATGCTGAAGCAAGTATTAACAAACACTGATATCTACAATGTCCACATGTCTTCAATGAGCTGTGGCTGATGTGTGAAGGCCCCAGAACACAGCCCTGTTGGTTGGTTGACTCTTGCGAAACAACTTGAGGCTCTGACAACAGAAGTCAGTCATGCCATACTCGTGGTATCTCCTGAGTGTTTCGCAGTTTTCCGCGACAGATCAGGACATTATGGAATCTTTGACTCTCACTGAAGAAGTGGAAGAGGTCTTCCCCACCCAGAAGGAACTGCATTTTGCTGAATTTCAATCATCTATGTGCCTATTTCTTTTCAGTCCGGCAATTCCAGTGGCAGTCCTGGGCAGGCAGCTGATGTAAGTGCTACAGCTCTACCTCAATTAGACACAACTGCACAAAACCCAGAATCCCAGTCACAAACAACTTACAACATACTAGAAGCAGAAACTGTTACTGTTAAGATCTCAGATTGAAATGTGCACATGTCTAACATTTCTTCAGCTCTCCCACAAGCACAACTAACTGTGGAAGCTCAAAGCCCAGAGAAAAATGAAAGCAAAGCACCATCAAAAGATCTAAAATTTAATCTAGGGGTATATCAAACAAAAAAAAAGAAGAAAAAAATGTATTAAAGCTAAACAAAGAACGGCAAAAAAAAGCAAGGCGTACAAGTAAATCTACTCTCTGTGAACTGCCTCGCAAAACCAGAAACCAAAATGAAAGAAACAGATATGCCAGGTGTTTCGAATTTCAGATTAAAAACTGTAGGCTGTGAAAACTAAATATGCCCAAGACAGTCTTTGCTGTAAGCAAAAGCTGTTATTATCCAAACGTCGTTACACAGACGCTCTTGTTCAAGTTAAAAGGAAATCAGACAATGTTAGAAGATATAAGACAGACTCTGATGTCAGACAGCGCAAGAAAAAGTATATCACATCAAGATATGCATGTGACCTGGACTATAAGCAAAAACACAAACAACATATTAAAACCTGGTATCACAATGACCCAGAGTTCAGACTGCATCACATATTGCGCTGTACTCGGCACAAAAGGCTGGCTGCAAATGTTGCTTTTCACCTTCATCACAAGTTGCAGTGTGTCCTGAAAATAAGAAGGAAATACAGACGGTTTGGAATCCACCAAACTTCACAGCCTGTGATCAGCCGTGTGATGCAAGCTGCAATGTCTTTCTTCCGTGAAAAAATCCGTAATTGCCCCACCTATGAATGTACTGTGTGCCACGGGGCACTTTTTGCTAATCAAGTTGTGCATTGCAACAGGTCCAAATTTGTCAAAAACCTTCACCTGGTAGCCAGTTGCTTAACAGGAAAATATGTTCACGTTTGTGACACCGAATGCTCGTCTACTTGTACCGTTCTAAAAGAAAGGCAGCAGGAGTGGATTTGCCACATGTGTAACAGCCACCTGAGAAGAGGAAGTATGCCATCCATTGCAGTGGCTAATGAATTAGAGCTGGCACCTATCCCACCAGAGTTGGGTGAATTAAATGTGCCTGAGAGACACCTAATTGCCAAAGTCTTGCCTTTTGCGAAAATTATTGCATTGCCCAAAGGACAGCAAAGATCAGTACACAGCGCTGTTGTGTGTGTGCCATCGGAGGTAAGTGCAAAAGTGAACTGTCTCCCAAGACCCAGCGGTAAAGCCCAGCTGTTACAGGTTAAACTGAAAAGGGATATCAAGTGCAAAGGGCATCAGTACTTTTACACTATCAACATGAGAAATGTGCTGGCAGGACTACATACACTGAAAGAGCTGCAATCAGAATATGAAGACATATCAATCGATGAGAGTGCTACATTCAACTCAGATAATCAGCTGGTGGAGGCTGATACAAACGGTGAACAGGCCGATCAGTCCAAATCAGATCAGGAGAAAGACAAAGAGGAACTTAGACCTGGTTTGGCCCTGGACACCTGCATGCATTTTATATCATACAGTGAGGGAATATATTGCATTGCCCAAGGTAACAAACCCGTTGGCTTCTTTGCTATACCAAAACTAGAAGCCATGGCCTTCCCTGTTCAGTTCCCAACTGGACAGAACACATTGGATGAGGTCCAGCAGATTAATGTGTCCCAAAGCATGTACTTTAACGCAAGGCTTTTCTCGGCAGATAACCGCTTTGCAATGGACCAGACTGTTCTTCTTGCAGTTTGTGACAGAAACGCACATAGCTAAAAACAGCATGTCAATTCAATTGCGTAAAGGCAAACCAATCACCAGAGATGGTCGCAAAATTTCCAGCCGGATGCTTCAAGATAATAAAGAGGTTGAAAGACTGATAACAAACAAGGACCCGACACGCTTCATGCAACCTCTCCGAGGCACTCTGGCTTATTGGGGAAAAGCGCTGAAAGATCTACATGCCATGGTCAGGCAGGTGGGCAAGCCCACATTCTTTCTCACATTTTCTGCTGCTGAGATGAGATGACCTGAGTTCATAGAGGTCATAAAAGCACAAAAAGGTGAAAGTGTTGACTTTTCACAGCTTGACTGGAATGCAAAATGTGACATTCTACGAAGTAGGCTTGTTGGGTACTAAATTGGTACCGGGGTACTGATGCATGAGGCAAGCGAGTGAGCAGCAAATGGAGCAGGAGTCTGGCGACAGAGAGAGATAAAGGAGAGAAAGAGAGAGAGAGACAGGAGCAGAGAGAGAATGGCAGCTGCTGCAACCATCACCACGCCACAATTCGTAGATAAACCAGGTGCGCGAAGTACTATATGGAATTACTTTGGCTTAAAAACAAATGAGCACGGTGAAGCCATTAACACCGATGCACCACTGTGCAGTTCTAAGATTTTCTATTAAAATAAAGTCAATAATGAAATGTTTTGTGTTATATTTTTATTTGGAAAAGTATCGTATGTTCGTACCGGTACCAAAATGTTGGTATCGTGACAACACTACTACGAAGCAACCCTGTCACTGTAATATGGATGTTTGAAAAAAAGGTTGATGCACTAATGAATCCTGTCAGGCACACAGCCCATTGGTCAAGTAGAGGATTACTTCTATCGAGTGGAGTTTCAAGCTAGAAGAAGCCCACACATCCATTTGGTAGTTGGATTAAGGATGCACTTGAGTTTGGAGATGATTAGGACGATGAAGTGTGCAAGTTCATCGACCAGCATGTACCATGCCAGATGCCTGACCCAAATGCAGACCCTGAGCTTCTCAAAATCATCTCCGAGGTTCAGATGCACAGTAGAAATCCTTCCAAATCTTGCAGAAAAGGCAACTGCAAGTGCAGATTTGGTTATCCTAAAGCACCCATGGACAAAACCATCATCACTTGCCCAGACGATGGTGAAGATGATAATGATAATGACAAGAAACCAGCAACTAGTAAAAGTGGGGGAAAAGGGAAAAAGTCCAAACCAAAACAGAGACGTCTTCGACAGATCCAAAAGGACGCCATGGCTAAACTCAAACCAATATGGACTTTCCTTAGTGAATCAAAGAACCCACCCATGACTTTGTCAGAACTGCTGGAGAAATTCAAGATGACCTACCAAGAATTCAGGGTCAATGTCGAGAATCTAACCACCGGCAATGTCATTGTGATGAAGCGTCGTCCAATCCACTGTTGGGTGAATGGATTCAATGTCCATTTGCTGAGGGTATGGAACGCTAACATGGACATTCAGTTTGTTCTCGACGAGTACTGCTGCATCGCGTACATGTTGTTGTACATGTCCAAGCCGGAACACGAGATGACTCAGACGCTCAATCAAGTCTTTGGTGAAGTGCGTAAAAAAGACGTCAATGAGAAAGATGAAATGAAGCAGATCATGCAGGCATACTCCAAGCACAGAGAGTTGAGTGCTCAAGAGTCTGTGGCGCAGACATGCAGCTTACCACTAAAAAAGTGTTCACGCAGTGTGGTGTTTGTACAGACTGATGAAAACGCACTGAAGATGAGTCTTCCCATGAGCAAGTTGAAGGAAATGGCTCCTGATACAGAGCAAGTTTGGATGTCGGATTTACCAGAGAAATACGCAGACAGACCCGAGGAACTCGAAACCATGTCTTTGGCTCAGTTTGCTTCAGAGTACAGGATACTCTATGGACGACAAACAGAAGACCCAAATGCCATTCCCCTTTTGAATGAAAGAGGATTCATTCAAAAAAGAACTGGAGGAAAAACTGCCATCATCAGATTTCCCCGCTTCTCAGAACAGAAAGACCCTGAGAAGTTTCACTCCAGATTGCTCTAACTGTACTTGCCGCACAGATCCAACGATGACCTCAAAAACGAACAATACCCGACATATGAGCAGTACTACAAGTGTGCCACCAAATGGGAGTATGCAGTAAAAGACCTGGTGGATGCCATGAAGAACCGATATGAAGGACATGGCAAAAAACTGCAGAAGGCCCTGGAAAAGGTCAGTGAAGAAGGTTCCCTATTTAATGCATGGAACCGTTTTGCATCAGAGGCTGAGGTGGACCATTTGGAGTGCCTGGACCAGCGACCAGTATTGGACCCCAATGAGGAAAATGAGAGAGACGATGTGCCTGAGTATGAAGTCACACATGATGGAACTGTCCCAGCAGTAGAGGCGCCAAAGCTGAGTGCAGAGTATGTTAGACAGCTGTACCGAAGCCTCAACGAAACGCAGGCGTCCATTTTCTACGCTGTGCGTGAGTGGTGCCTCAAGCGTGTCTGGGGCAACAATCCAGACCAATTCTTTTACTTTGTCTCCGGGGGAGCTGGCTGTGGAAAATCCCACGTAATCAAATGCATATATGAGGAGGCCACCAAGATTCTGCGCCAACTCCCCAGATTCCGTCACCAGGCAGACATGTCAATGCCTGCAGTGCTACTGACTGCATTTACTGGCACTGCAGCATTCAACATATCTGGAAAAACCTTACACTCCATCCTCAAACTGCCAAAATCTTTGAAACCACCATATCAATCATATCATATAGACACAAACCACAACAATCGCGGAATACAGCTGTTGTGAGATGAATGATAACAGATATTTTATCTGTCAGAGAAAATCCCTCCACTTCCACTACTTATTCATATGTGTGTATATAGTTTGATCATATAATAAAAACAACCCGCTATTTCTATCCCAAAAATACAGAGGTAAACAATGCGACTGACAACTGGCATTTCATCTTTTTCCAAACTGGTGTTTTCTTTGAGTGGGAACTGTTGCGTTTCTTTATATTTTGATTTTAAGGTCCTGACCTTCTATGTAAAGTTCCTTGAGATAATGTATATTATGATTTGGCGCTATACAAATAAAATTGAATTGAATAAAGTTACTTTTCTGTATTTGTTGATTTGCTGGCTGTTTGGATTAGCTCCCATGGGGGCGGTTCTGGCAGCAGCGTGTTTTTTAAAAATTCCTTAGATTGTCATACAACCCAGTAACCATGTTACTTAAGCCTACGTTTTCTGGGTCAGTAGTTATTTCCATTTATTTGCAATTCTCTGTATAATCATGCTACTTAAGCCTAAATTCTCTGGATGGTTGTCATTTCTATTTATAATCATGATACTTAGGCCTAACATTTCTGGGTGCGTTGTTATTTCTATTTCTAATCATGTTACTTAAGCCTACGTTCTCTGGACGGTTATCATCTGTATTTATAATCATGTTACGTAAGTCAAAGTTCTCTGGACAGTTGTTAGCAGTCATAGCCTTGGTGAGGGACAAGAGGATCATCAGTGAGAACTCAAGTAACAACTGCAACTTTTGAGAGAACTCGAGGGAAGAAGCGACATCCCAAAAATACAGAGGTAAACAATGCGACTGACAACTAGTATTTCATCTTTTTCCAAACTGGTGTTTTCTTTGAGTTCCTGAGTTGAGAATTCAAATACAGTTGAGTCACACTGCAATGTAAGACTGCCAACATATTTTTAAACATATAATTATAATTTATTAACTTTTATAAATGTATACAATTTTAAGTTATATTCTATCAAATGTTGTCAATGTGTTTATTTAATTTATGAATTCTGTTGTACTAATAAACTGTGAGAAATGCTTTACTTACTCTTTCTCTGGAGTTTTATTAACATAGGAATTGAGTCTCATCAGCCTGGTGATCAAAATGCAGCTTTTATAAATGCCTCTCTCAGGGTCTCTCTCTCTCTGAAATTGGTCCACTCTCTCTCTGTCACCAAGCTGCATGTCATGTGTCTCTGTCCTTCCTCTTAAAGGAAATGTCTCTCTGTGTGGAGCGCTGGCAGCGAATGTCTCTGCAGAAGAGATTTTTTAGTTAAGTGAACAAACAATTCAAGGCTATGCACCCCACTATTACTCCCTCAGTTTTTCTTTGCACGGATGACAACTTTCGTCTTGGAGCACTTTCAGATAATTAAGACATTTGGTCCAAAACATGTCAATACTGTATTGACTGAAAACCAATTTCAACCTTTACCATATCTTTCCCAGAGATGTCAAACGCATCTTTAATGAAGCGGATCATTTCCCCAGTGAAAAGGCTGCAATAAATTCTGGAGCCAGCGTGTCAATATGCTCCCTGTAATAGTCCTTTGGGAAGTCGTCTGGTTACCTCCTCATATTCCTAAATTGGAGTGTTGAAATTTCAGGGTTAAACATGTCAGAGTTGATTTCCACTCTCAAAGTGTAATTTCAACACATTCTGATTCAAACAGTGTTGGAGTTCTTTAACAGTGTTAGTCAAGCCCAAGCAAATTAACTCTGTAGAGATGTAAAGAACAGATTAATTACATCTCTACAGAGTTAACTTGCTTGATAGGCCCCTGGGCTTCAGTCCAGGTAAACCCGTGTGGTAAACCCCTGGGCTTCAGCCCAGGTGAACCCATGCATCAATTAATAGTCGACTGTGCTGCGCGTCTTCCATGTGCTGCTGCTGGTTTCAGGAATGGACGCAGAGTTCGACAGAGAGTTTTACACATGCGGTAAGTACAAATTCAACTTGCGGGAACAATAATATCAAAAGAAACACAATGTATTGAATGAAATATCTGCTGAAAATATGTAGGCGACTTTGCTAAGCTTTTTTTGCGGTTGGTACTGAACAGCTAATGTGTGGGATTCATGTTAGCTTTTTTTCTTTTTTTAATGTAACCATTGGCTAACAATTAAACATTGACAAGCCGAAAAAAACGTCTTCCTACGTTATCCATTGTATTTTACCAAGTCTCATGCATGCTTCAAGTGGTGTAAAAACAAAGCTTGATGTTCGCAACGTTAACTGTCAAAATTAGTTTTGGGCTACCTCTAGCACAGCATTAACAAGCTAACGTGAAGTTCACGGTCTTACACCGGTAAGTTACTGTGTAGTGTTTGGCCAAAACCAATGGCATGTTCGATCACTGAAAACAAGCTTTTAACAGAGGGGAAGGTGTTTCAAAAATTCAGTTTTACCTAATGCTAATATAACGTTAAACGTTTGTAAGAGCAGTGTTTAGGGGTCTTCTTTTTCCTGTGCTCTAGACGTGAGTGATGCTTTTTCAGGCACCTGCATAATTTTGGATGTGCAAATAATTTTGTTTAATACTGAAGGTTAATTAAGCAAAATGGAGCACAATGACTTTCACTTTCAAATGGCAATAGTTGTGTGTTTTTGGACTTGGGAGCATGGGCAGCTACTGGTTTGTTTGGTAACTCAACATTACTGTTAAGTTTAAGCTTTACTGATTTTCCGATACTGGCTTACCATGTTCATGTGAGTGTTTTAATCATTTTTCCTTGAATTGCTTCAGTTTCCGATAAATATTTAGTGCTTATTACTGATGTTTTTCTTGTTTTGTTTGTTTTTTGCATGTCTCAGCAAAATTCTGGTCCAGGTTTGGTACTGCCAACAGCAGAAGTATGTGAAGTTGGATGAGGTTGATGGACAGTTTGATTTTATGCAGCTCCACGAAAAAGGTTTGTTTTTATCTTACTTAAGCTTGGTTTAGTAAAAGGGGGTGAAGACTGTAATTTTGAAAATTAAATTTTAAATTTTGGACTGAAAAGGGAATGTATTTTGTGTAGGGGATTCTCTCCAAGTCTGTTTAATCATACCGTGGTGGATTCATTTATTGAATGTGAAATCATTTGTGAGGCAAGAACAGTGCTGGCTTAAAAGGTGTACTCAGATTTATCTTATCTTTTTCAGTCATCGAGAGATTTTGCCTGCCACCTGATGCAAAAGTAGTGTACTTTTTAAAATTTTCTGATTGCTCCTTGTCCTCTCCATCTGAGTGGTGACTCGAGCTTCAGTTCAAGTGCATCAACTATACTCCTAGATGAGGTCCCTAGAAATAAACCAAGAGTTGAGGGTACAATTGATGCAGCATCTGCTAAAAAGGTTGTGACAAAGCTCAGTTCTCAAAGGTTTCTTAAAACATAAACATTTGTCATCTTTAGAAAAGCTGTTTATCACAACTTTTTCTTCTTTTTTATCTTTTTAAGTTGATAGAAGTTGTACTTGGAACCAGTTCAGGTGGTGACGAGGTCCTCCAAGAATATTGCACAACACAAACTAACAGATGCTACCAGAAGAAAAATGGTCAATATAATAGTGGCACACGATTGATAAACATGGGTATGTGTGTTCTATTTGTGTATATGCTTCTTTTTATGCTTGGTTGTTACATAAATATACAGTAGAATGCTAATTTAATCTCTTTTCTCAGGCAGCTCCCCACCAAAGCTGTTAGAGAAGAGTAAGCTCTTGGGATAGTGACAATGTTCTCATCCCTCAAAGACCCATACTCCAAGAAAGGCTATGATTAGTCATTATTGAACTCTTTGTTTACATAATATTCATGTTTTGGGTTGTTGGGTTCTGTGTGCATTACAGTAACATTTAAATTCTGAGATTTCTTAGGAACACTTCTATGATGCTGCTAGCAGCACCGGATACATTTCTTGGTGTCTGAGGACGATCTGGAGAAAGATTCGAAGAGGATCTGCACCTCCAAGTAGCCCCACTGGCTTTTCCCCAGGAGGAGGTAAGAAAGTAACTGTCCACAAACTAGATAACGTTCTCATTAACATTTACTTGTATTTAATGATACTGTTCCGTTTCCATGTATCTATCTGCTAGGCTTTTTTTGAAAGTGTCTGTTGTGTGCTTTTCTTCAGGAGGCCGTACCTCCTGGCCGTTGGGCGCCAGAAGAGGAAGATCGACAGCTTCTATGTCTCCATGGACAAGCGTCTCATCCCCTGTCAGGCCAACCGCTCCCTTGGGGCATTTGATGAGCTTTTTAAAGCTCATTTTGTGTTCAATGTGTCTTACCATGGTGCACTTGTGAATTTTTACACATTTCTGCAGACAACAGTCTATAATATCGACATACTACTTAACCAGGAAGTACTTGTCACAACCTGAGTAAAAGGCAAGGCAATCTCTAAGAGGGGTTGTTATCAAAATGTTTGCATGTTTTATGTGTAACAAAGTTTATCCCAGCAGTCAGGAGTTGATTTCACAAAAATTTCAAAAACATAACCAAATCACTAGCTAAAAGGCATCAAATGGCTATTGCTTATCACAGGGAAATCTTCACTCTAAAACAGAAGTAACATGGGCCGATTAACTCATTTTCTGTAAGAGATGAAAATGTGGTCAACAGTGAAATTCTTGAAATTATGTTGTCAAAAGATGTTTTCTCGACAAGTTGGGTTAAAGTTGATGGTGTAGAGTACAAAGGTGGACTTGTTTGCAGTTTAATGGAGGAAGACATGCCAGTCTTTTGTCAAATAGTTGATATACCTCTGGATGAATAACACATTTTTTTATTGACACAGAAGCTATTTACAGAGAACTTTGATGAACATCACCATGCCTTCAAAGTATTACCAACTGAAGAAAGGTGTGTCTTAAAAATAAGTGAACTAAAATGTCACAAACCGTTTGATATTCAAAGCTCATATGGTGCTGCAGATGAAAGTTTGTACATTGTACCTTCATTTATTATGTTTTAATTGACTGCATGGGGGAAAAAAAGGCCTTAAAATAAATGGTGGTTTTGAAAATGTATTGTGTTTCTTGGAATGAATTATTCCGTCATTTGAATTATTGTTGTATGATTAAGTTATTATTCACACTATGTAGTGTTAATTTAACCCAGTTTAGTGAGTTAAAAATTAACTCTGAGATAGTGTCAATGTAAATTGTTCAGTGTTAATTTAACCCAGTTTGGTAAGTTAAAAATCAACTCTTGATACAGTGTCAATGTAAATCGCTCTGTGTTAATTTAACCCAGTGAGTTAAAAAGGAACTCTGACATAGTGTTAAATAATTAACTATTTTGAAAATCGCAATTTAACTCTGTAGAGTGTGGAGCTATATAAACCCTGAAAGAGTGTTGAAATCAACTCTGGGAGTTAATTCAACACTCCAGTTTTTGCTGTGTGGAAGATCTTCAGCCTAATGTCCTTAAATATCAGGGTTTTTTTCATAAACCAAACCTTGCACTGAGATAGGGATGATTCCTAAAGAGCTGAAGATAAGGCTTTAAAAAACGAGATAAGAGTAGGAAGTGCCAAATGTAGCCATTCACTGGTTTACAGGCTGCATCAAGGACAAGGTTACAGCACATCAGTGTCAAGATATTTGATTTCTGCAGATATGCACTTCTGTAAAAGAACATTCCTGTTCACTTTCTTACTGATGCTACTGTGTCATGTGCTGCCTGCTCATAACCTTGACGATCAGCAACCAAGACAATACAGCTACGGTTGCCATGGACACGGTAACTGCATTGTTATTCATGTGCTGCTTTGAGAGCTTGTTGGTGAGGAGAGATGGAGTATGATTTCTGTATTTTGCCTCTGATCATTTTGTGGATGTCTTCTGTGTCTTACTCACACAAACACTCCATAAACACATCCAGCAGCAGGATCTTTCAGGGACGAATAAGGTTCATAACCATGGGCAGCATCGAGACTTACCTGACCTGGTTGGAAAACATCATGAGGTCAAAGGACAAATCTGTCATTAAGGTTTCACAGAGGGCAGTTCATGAGAGCAAGGTCAAACAGCAGACACTGAGGACAACAAAGCTACAGACCAAACGAGGTTCAAAGATGAGTCTTCAGTGACTGGGATGACTGCCAACTTATCTGAATATCACTCAACATTCTTCAGGGGACCTTCAAAAGAGAATGGAAAAGGGCAACCGGGGTGAATGCATGGAGAGGACAAAGGATAAGCTTCAAAACAGGCTGAAGGAACAACGCAGATGAAAGCATCACACCAGAGAATCTCCTGTTGCATTCTTCATATGTGAAACATAACAACTAACATAACAACAAATAAATCTCTCCACCTGAGTTCTTCAAGGACTCACAGCTTTTCTAGGATTCATGACTGCTCTTGGAAACTGTGAATTTTTTCCAAAAGTGCTTGACTAGCTACCAATGTGAATGTATGCTTCTCAAGCGTGTGTGTGTGTGTGTGTGTGTGTGTTTAAATCTCCCAGCAGCCAGAGATGGAGTTATCTCAAAACCCAGACTCCCCCTGTTACCGTAGGCTGTCGGGCATAGTGATGTTTTTTCCCCACTTAAAGTTTTTGTGAATCAGTACAGCATTTCCCCCCCATGCTTTATGGGGACTTCCTGAAAAATGAGTTAACCTGTTTACATGGGACACCATTTGCATAAATTTGCATACTTCACACAGACTTATATTTTACTAGTGGGGACCTATTTTTATATTTAAATGGCAAATAATGTAGTACATTCTCCAACATATTGCACTTGGTATGAGATGTAACCTTATTACCAAGATGGAGTTAAACCACAACACATAATGTCAAGTTTCTACTAGCACCTAGAATCATGCAGAATCCCTGATATCATAGAGTGTGGTTTTAATAGCTGTGCGAAGGCAGAACAGCAGGCTCTCCAGAAGGTGGTAAAGACAGCAGGGAAGATTGGGACACAACTACTGAACATTTCTACCACCATTTTCACGACCGGAACTGACCAGGGATTCCATACATGCAGTTTTAATGTCCCAGTGATCACTGGAAGTGAAGTTTTGGCTCTATCCTCATAAATTAAGATACTGTCTGGTCTTATTAGGCTGAAATAACTGCCAAGTTACACCATTTGCCTATAAGGACTTTGCTACTATTCAGTCAACACGTAACATGACCCCACCCAGAAACTGGTTTGACCTGCATGACAATTTTTCAATGAAACAAAGGTCAAAGAGAAATTGTTAACATTGCATAAATTAAAATTCTGCAATGACAGTAACATTATGTGAATAAAAACATATACACATTCTCATCAACAGAACAGATAAAGGAGAGCTCCCATCAGGCTGGAACTGGGTGGATGTTTTTCAAAAAACAAAAAAAACTTCAGTTCAACAGTTTTCTTTGGTTTCGCCATACAATTCATGGTGCATTTTCCTTTTTAAGGCTGTAGTAATCCTGTTGTAGACATAAAATGTCAAGTTCTGCCAGTTTCTGTTACTGAGAGCTTCAGGTTCAGCTGTTAAACATTTCTCAGTCTCTCTTCATTGGAACAGTACAAGATCGGATGAACTGATTCATTTGTCTTTCTACTGCCCTAACCTCTCCCACCTGCCAGAGTATTCTTTTCTGTGGAGCTCTACCTGTAAGGAGACAAAAATGAAGGTTTTAGTAACAGTATAAAGGAGAAGCTCCAAGTCCTGCGTCAGTTCATACAGTACAAGTGAAATTATGAGGCTGATCAAAGCTGATATAAGCATCCATCCTCAGTGATTTGATCAGTTTCAGCTCTCAGTCCATCAGTTTACAGCAATAAACCTGCATCCAAAGCCACCACTTGTGATCAGATGTCATTGTAGGCCAGAGGGAAGGCTTTGGTTTTTGAGATACTCTACCTTATCTGGAAGACCTCATCATTCCCTACTGTCCTGCCAGAGCACTTCGCTCCCAGAATGCAGGTCTGTTAGTGACTCCCAGCATCTCTAAAAACAGACTGGGAGGTAGAGCCTTTAATTACTGGGCTCCTTTACTTTAGAACCAGCTCTCTCCATGGGTCAGAGAGGCAGACACTATCTACATTTAAGTCCAAACTATGACAGAGCTTTTAGTTAGGGCTGGTTCAGGTAGCCCTAAACTATTTTACTGCGCTGCTATAGGCTTAGACTGCTACATGGAGCCCTCTCCTCTCCTCCTTTTGAACTGCCATTATCTGTTGCACCTCGTAGTTTGGACTTGGTGTCTCTCAACTGAGTTTTCCACAGATCTCACCTCCATCCCTGTGCACCAACCGCTTGCATCACCTCCTTTCCCCTGCTGTTAAACTGGCCTGAACTTCCTGCTCATGAACCAGTCTCAGTCTGCTATCCAGCACTCCCATTAAGCTGCTCTCCCTGCCTTTCCTGCCTTCACCAGCTCTTGCTAACCATTTCCATGTTTGAAAATTTAATTGAGTGTGCCTGCAGGCTTATCATTCTTACGTATCCCAGGAATTTCGGTTTGCTATTCCTCCCGCCCGTTTTGGTCGCACGTACACAAAAAACGACCGGCTAGGCATGGAATGCTATGACTTTTCTAAGCGTTTCACCGAATGGTTTTGCCAAAAATCGCCAAAAACCACACCAAAAGAATTAATGGGTGTGTATAGCCAGAATGTTGGCGAGCTAGAGTGCGAGATATCATCACTAGAGTGGAGAGGGAGAGAAAAACTCATCGAAAAATATATTTGTAAACTGCTCCCGAGGCCACAAAATTCACTCTACAGAAATAATTTATAGCTAGAAACATAGGAAAATGTGTGGTGGTCACAGTGATAACACTGCTGAAGCTGTCACACGTATAGTTTTGGCGTGGGACGCACAGATGCGCCAGCAACACCCATCCACAGCCTCATAGACTGCCATGTTAAAAAGGCAGGAACATTTCTGGAGGACAGAAGAGGTACCAGTTTCTTTGATCGCTTTAAAAGTCACATTTCCTATCTTCATTTTCAACCTCAATTTTGGTCCCCATGGTGTCAGAGGTCTCCATGACGTGACTGTGTAAACAGATCAATGTCCCAATAATGATAGCAATACAAGCACACACACACACCTGCATGTCTGCTGAGCAGCAGCTTCAGTGCTCGGTCTGTACTCGGGGTTCAGGACACCAAATTACAAATTTTAAAATAAATAATAAAATAAAATTATTTTTTGTCTTTGTCAGATTTCATCCACTACTTTTTTTTTTAAATTGAATTTAAATGAAATGAATACAAGATCAGGCCTTAGTTTGAGGTCATAGGCCCCCAGGGACTTTGTACTTAAGTCAGTCAGAAGTTTTCTTAGCATTTAAATTTACTGTTCTGACTCATCCTTTGAATTATGTAGCACAGGCACAGGTTATCTGCTGCTTACAACAGATGCATAAAACATTCAAAATCCATATATTGAAAAAATCTAAGACTCAAGACTGTTTATTTATAGCGTAAATATGTGAACTTTAAAACTAGAAGTAGAAAGTGTGGTTCAGTACCTTAGACAGCGTGCTGATGAAAAGAATTACTCTCCGCCTGTTCCCAGAGAATTGAATGTCCTTGGAGCATTTATTTTTCTCTTTATATGAACCTTGAAACACATCAAATTTGGACAGGTGTATATTTGTTTATATTGTAATATTGTCCTAGATATACTTTGAAGCATACTTCAAATTGAACATGAGAAGTAAGGGATATTTAAATACCCCAAAAAACTTCTTACTCATTAACAAGTATTTCTTCAACTTTTTTCATTTATATGTATCAACTGTATCATGGCTAATTCATACAGATACCTGTCTGGCTGCATCAGATGCCGTGAGGATGACACTGTTATTATCTGATAAATAATGCATTACTTCTGTGGCTGCTTTTAGTCCTTGAACATGGCACCAGCTATGGCTGCTCTAAATAAATTCTCAATTCAAACAAACAGAAAAGAAGAAACATGCACCTATACACTATGAAGACTGATGGTACATATCAAAAGTTTTTCTGCCTGTGAGAATGAATGAATGAATAGTTGTGTTTTATTATCTGTCGTTCTCTCTGGGACTGTTTTCTGGAGGTAAAGAGGACGAGATTAAACCAATTTCTACGCTGAACAGGGAAAGATCCAAAGACTTATGTGGAAATCCCTGTGACATCCAAAACATTGCATAAAGTGAAGCGGTGCATCCTGAGACCTCTTCTTTGAAACTGATATTTGTATTGCAATAATTTAAATAATCTAGGTCAAGTCTTTTGGCTGGAACATAGAGAAGTCTCGGCCAGTGTTAGGACACATTCTTATTTTGGCTCTGTTCTGTTTAGCTTGGATACAAAAATGATGAGAAGACTTTGAGTGAAAGTTCAAGTGCTCAGTGACAGCTTGGATAACTTTCAGACATTTTACAGCTTTTATTTATAGCAGTTGCACACACACAAAACCACACTTGACACTAAGGTGTTCCTTTATACGGTATAACCTTACAAACTTACCTTGCATCTATATGCACCTACTGGAACCAGTGTATGCTGATGGTCACATGTTGCAAGGATAGTTCTCAAATGTTGACTGTGTTTGCATGTGCACTATGCATTTCAGTTATAATCAGGGCTTTGGACTTTCCCATTTTTGTGTTCAAGCATGTAAACCTCATATCCAGATTTCATTGTCCTGGATAAACCCTTGTTTTGGTTTTGAGAAACTAAATTGTTCTAACTGGTGCATGTAAACATCTTATGCCAGTTTCTGAACACCTGCACGGGCGAGGCTTCATCTGTCTCATGAATGGTTCAATTGTGACACTAACCAAAACAAGGATAGTCATATGGAAATATTCTCTCCATTCAGCGTCACTGAACTCCATCATCAAGACCTGATCCCACCAGTTAGGCTGCGTATCTTAATCCACTGTGTCTTGGTTAGGCAAAGTGGAAGGGACATTATGACACCGGCTGAAGTGGAGGTCGTCTTCATTATTTGCTGTCACTCTTATCTCCCACTGCTGCCAGTAAGGTGGAGAAGCTAAAACCTTAATGCAATTTTGGCATTTAATAGAATGGCCTCATTTTCAATAACCACCATTTAGGAATCAAATTTGCTGGTAAGTGGTGTTGTAACTATGGTAACTTTAAACGTCACAGGGGCCAGCGTCACGGCACACAGTTATACATGACCGGGATACTTGTATTTTACATGTATACAGGGATGTGAATGACCAGGTTATTCAATGTTCTATGTAAAAAAAACCTCATCCCCCAATATTATTTAAAAAAACTGGATAAGCCTAATAACCAGGTTTCTAGTGAACACAATATGTTTTTACATTAGACCTCAGTGTGGACTTAAGCTTCAAGGTCTGAGGTGATTTTACTCTGGAGTTTAAATGAGCAGATGATGAAGGAAAAAGACCTTGTTTTCTTAGAAAAATCTATTTTAATTTAATAGACTGTTGACTAGTAGTGCCTCTAATCCACGTGTAACAATCACGAAAACAGAAAGAGACCAGAGACAGACTTGCAGCCTAGTCTAACTGGAGAAACCTTGTTTTGTGTTATAACTGCTTAACAGCCCAGGAGAGGGAGGAACAGTATGTTGCACACAGTATGTTGTACGGGCAACACATATCTATTTTAATAAACAATAATGTATCTCTGGAATCGATGCTGATTTCTGACGATTAGAAGTTTTATATTGACGTCCTTCCAAATGTATATACCCTGATTTCTTGATCAGTGTCTGTGCCAGTAGACCACAATGCAATCTTGCCCAGTGTGATGCATTACTTCCTGAAGATAACATCTATGTTGTGCCTGTTGCCTACATTTAGGTGAATGCTGTGAGCTCATTCTCAGGGCTGCAGTGAACTTCATCAGAATGAGTTTATTATAGCATTGATTGTTCTGTGGTGAAATCACAGGAAGAGGTAGAGATTCAATAATGTTTAAGGTTGGGAAAATGCACATCCCCTGAAAAGAAGTAAACCACAGGGTGTTTCACAGTTACTTTAGTAAAGGTATTTTTTTTAAGATGTCCATCAACATGTGTGATAAATCCACAGGGAAATATATCCTGACTTTGTAGTTCCCCTTAGTTCTCAGAAGTGCTGTAGTGACTTTTTACTGGTGTTACGTGTTTTGATTTTTGTTTTGAACTACAACTTGGCTGTGTACTACCTGCTAGGGTTGTGTAGGCAGATCCATCCATCTATATATGTACTACTCATCCATTGAGAGTCTCGGGGGAAGATGTGGGGATAGATTATAATCTTAATTGTCACACAGGTAATAGATGGACCAGTTTTCCTATTAATGACTTATTATCCACGGTTGCATTAAATAAAGAAAATATCATGCATACCACACAGGTGCACACACACACACACCACTCTGACTGCACTATTTGTGTGTTAAGTCCCTCGTTGATACTAAAACAGTGTGAGGGAGGTCAGAGTCAGAACATATCATATTCTGCCTGATTAAAATTTTTTGTGTATTTTAATGAAACTTTCGTCCCAAACTCCAAATGTGTGCATGTGTGTGTGTGTGTGTGTGTGTGAAAAGTCCAAAATCTAGTATTATCAGTTGTTTCCGCAATTCACCTCTACTGCTGAGAAGGAGAAGAGAGAGAGAGACAAGTATAATAGGTCTTGAATTCATATTATACACTGTATCTTATTTCCTGCATTTATTCAAGTATTTTTTGTCATTCGCATTCTTTGCATATTATGTCACACACTGGTCCCCACATCAGACACAAATACCAGAGTCAAGGGCTCAAAACAAACCCCAGACTCAGACACTGCAAGAGCCATATTAACCCACGACGCAACATATGGCAAAGAATCACGAAGATAAAGGATCTAACAGTTGCTTCCAACCAGCTCCAATTTACACAGCAAGAGTAACAAGTTATATATATATATATATATGTATATTGTTATCTCGACATGAAATAATCAGGATATGAGATTGTGGTCATGTCGCACAGCTCCATATCTTATTATAAAAGCTTTAATGTTTGAGAATTTAAATACCCAGCTGTGCAAACAGGAAGGGGGTTCATATATCGTCATGCTTTTTGAGTGTAACAATGTGCAACAGTTGTTTTCTATTATTATTTCTTATTATACAAGACAAAAAAAATCCAATATGCATCACATCCCTTCCCATTCAGACATGTTGCTCTTTGTTATTCTCTCATGAGCTCCTGCACCCTGGTGAGAACAGTTGGCCCTAAATAAAATGCCCATAGTTAAGCTTTGCACAGAGCTCTACGCAACAACACACCACGGGAGGTAGGACTTCACCATGGTTTTTTGTTTTCCTTCAGAACCCAGTTTTTGAATGCCCTCCATAAAAGAATGAATTCAATAAAATGTTTTATATTTAAACGTCTCTCTTTGCATTAAAATAAAAAGTCTGAGCTAATATGCAGATGGACTTGAAGGAGAGCATTTTAGTTTAAAGAAAATGATCCCTGACAGCTTGAGAGAATTAGCAGCATGTGTGTGTGTGTGTTGATATTCTCCACAGTGTTGACAGTCAACAGAGGGTTTCCTAAATCAGTCTAACAAGATTTTCTCCCATTGGATGCTCCCCCCTGTCTGATTGGAGATGGGGATAATTGTCACAGCCACAGAGGAGAGGCAACGAGAATACAAATTGCTGCCCGCAGAGAGATTGATTGCTATCGCTAAAAGAGAGAAAATTACCATCATAAGCAGAACTGATTGGGGCCTTGCTGAACGGAAGGTTTCACTTCAATAATAAAATCACATCAGCACTTTGACTTTTGTGCCACTAAAATCACATCAGAGTCGATACAGTCTATTTATGGAAACAACTTGCCACAAACAAACTGAGTCTTAGTCTTAGAGGCGTTGTAATTGTACAGTTTAAATTTTCCTTCGACTGTGAAGGCTCAAGAAGCTTTTCTCAGAAAACACTCTCAGGCAGTTGTGAGTAGTAGGTACCTCTGAGATATTCATTCATATTCACACATGCTCTGCAAGGGTACTTTACTACTACTTCCAGCAGAATGTTGCAATCAGTAAATTGCAGTCCCTGCCCCCCAGGATGTTGTGATGTTTTTTCCAGGAAATGTGTTTTCAGTACAATGAAACATGACAACTCTTATGAGTTTTACCAATGCATTTCTCTTTTGATTTTCACTGGACTCTGCCTAAGTTACTTTCAAAAATTGTTATGCTGTATCGTTGAACTAAAAAATATCTCGGTTACATCTCGTGGTGAAGGATATGACATCTATTTATATAATTTATGCACAAGGAAGTGAAGTCCAATGTTGTTTATAAAGCTGACGTGTGTTAAAGTTCTAAATTCTGATTTCTTCTAAACCTGATGTTTTATGACCTGTTTGTTTTTAACTCGCTGCCTTTGAAAGCACTTTGTATCATATGTTTTGAAAAGTGATTCAGATTCAGATTGCCTTTATTGTCATTGAACGTGATTCAACGAAATTTGGATTTCTACGCCCCGTGGTACAACATAAAAACATGTAATGACACAACAACATGTAATGACACATGACACAAGTGCTCTATAAATAAAGATTATTATTAAGTTAGAATGGCGCTCTGAGAGGGATTTCTCTCAACTTGGTGTTTTGCACTATATAGCTGTGTGCAGCCCTATTTGCGCCATGCAAGAGCTTCTCTTTCACTCTTTATTCTGTGTACCTCTAACTCGGAATCTGTTGCTCGAGAGCAATGTTCTTGTGCGTGCATAACTTGAGAAAGTGTTGAGATTGTTTTTTCTCATTTATTCTAATCCACACCAAAATTGTATGGGTTCTTTCCTGACCCACACTGTATCTTGCCACCAAGTTCTGTGGTATTCTGTAGTTTCTGCATATTCCTGCAAACAGACACACAAAACAAAAGCATAACTTCCGTGGTTAAAATAATTACAATAGATAAATTAACTAGATGTGAGCATAGAAAGCTTTGTTGTGTCTCTGGTTTTAGCCACAATACTGATATATATCTCTAGCTGTACAAGTTTGTACAACCTTTGGTCGAGACTGAAATATCTCATCACCCATTGGATTGATTGCTGGGAAGTTTGTCCAGACATTTAATGTCCCTGGAAATTGTTTCCAACTGACACTAGTGATCCTGTGACCTTGTAACTTGGCCCCATCAGTAAAGGTCAAAGGTCAAAGTTTTTAATTATCCAGTGAGATATCCCAATATCTACTAGCTGTGTCGGCACAATGTCTTGTTCAGACTTAAATGGTTACTAGACAATAAACAAGACAATACATCAAAGCCTACATAACCTAGGAAGCCAACACTGAAATGTTTGTGCTTATTACTCTTCTGCATCACAAACACTCAGTTTCTGAAACGTATTAAAAAAGCTCTGGATATGACAGTTAGATTTAGTACTATGAACATCCATGGGGATTAAATCCTGTTTCCTTCTGATGCAATATTATACTGATTCTTTGGACTATGATGTGATAATTTTTGATATCACAAAGTCAGTCTCTATATGATTTTTCATTTGATTGGATTTATGGGCCTGCGTACATGTGATAACATCATATACCTTTTAAACACAGCAGATTACATTTATTTCAACTCAATGAAGCAGTTGAAATATGATTTACAAATTTAATTTCTGAGCTCTGAGTCCAGACATCTAAATATAATCAAAGTGATTAAAAAATACTTTCTGTTGCCTCAACTGAAAATGTTTTTGTCTGGCCTATGATGACTCATAGGCCAATCATTTACATAAATCATAAAGAAAATAACATTGCGCTTAAAAAAAAATCACATTCTTTAAAACAAAACCTTATACATTAAAGGGAAATACTGGTATTTTCAACCCTATATTTATAAATTAGGGAGTGTAAATGAGTGGTTCCTAAAAACACTATTAGAACCAGTCCAGGAAATCGTCTCTGCTGGCTACATTGTTATCTGCCTTATATTGTCGAGAAAAAAAAAAAACTTTTAGTACACATTTAGTGAACTGTCACAGTTTCCCCATAATGTGTCAAATTGTATTTATTTAACAGTTTGAACTTACTAAAAAGCATCATTGCATAATTTCTATCTAGAAATGTCAGGTGAAGAACAAGTTGAAGCTCCACATGCTGTTACACTTAAATATCATATATTAAATATGTTTGATCATTATTAGTTTCATAGTTTCATCCACTTATTGTCTTGTGTTCTCTACAACAGTCAAATACTGGATCAATATTTTGACTTTGAATCAATGATTTTGGATCATTGATCACTGATGTCATCAATGTATCTATCTACATTGATGCATTGTCACATCCCTCGTGCTAAACTAAGATCATGAACATGAAAAACATTGCGTTAACATTGTTGTTATGGGATTTTCGTAGATACTGTCTCTTGTCCTCTCTGGGGCATAGTGCAACAGGCTTTTGTGTTTGGGAAGTGCGAGAGCTTGGCGAAGGTCAAAGGCTTTGCTCCCTAGACATCACAGATATGAGACTGCGTAAGCAGGTACTACTGTCTCCAGAACTAGAAAATACATTTGATTGTTTAGGAACTAGCAGACCCATAGATTAAATGATCTGTTGGGTCTGAACGCTGTCTTCACTGATGAGTTGACCATTGATCAGCAGATTTTCCACAACAATTGTCACTGTGAACATATTGCTGATCACATTGATATACTGACAATGGCATTCAGATACAATTTTTGCAGAGCTGCTAGCATAACTGGACACTGTCAACCATCAATAGTACACTCAGCAAGCTGAGCAGCATGAGTGTGACCTGTGGCACGATGTCATGACAGGCTTTTGTTCTTTGAGTTTGTACCTGTCGCCCCTATTCCACTGGACAAAAAACCCACTAACACAGTGGCTTTTGCAGTGGGTATAGATTCAGTCAGCATTCACTCCAGGATAAAACTACTTTGCAGTAAACACAGGTTTTTATTGGCTCCAGCTCTGATGGACAGTGATGGAAACATGACACCCAGTCTAATGCAATTGTTTCTTCTTCCTCCTCTTTATTTTCGCTGTCAATGCTATGACGCTGCATGTTTTCTGCACAAACTCTAGGCGTTGGCTCGTAAATAGCCATGAGGGGTTGTGTTTTTGTGTCTTGGGAACAACGTGCAAGTGCAATCTTTTTCTTTGTATCATGCAAAATGTAACACTGGCAAGGCAGCAAGGTGAGATAGTGTCCTAAATGTAAGTGACGTCAAAGTGACTCACCGCATACATTCTTTTTCTACTGGAAATGGGAAAAAGGTCAAGGCTTTTTTTAAGCAGGCTTACCTGCTAATTTTGGTGTAAAAGAGAGTTAGCAGTGACAGAGCCAAAAGGCAGAATATTTTCATATGTTACAGAGGAACAGACAGAAACAATGTTGACTCAAGAACCTACAAGTGCACTGGGGTACATACTGTATGTGTGTTTCAAGTGGTGGTGCAAAATTTAAGTCCACATTCTGCTTTTTTGAAATTCAAACATGCTCCAAAGCCAATTGGAAAAATTTCATCATGCTCGCCAGTGAAATAATGCAACATGTCTGTCTACAATGTCAATGACTGACCCATTATCTTAATGCCCCCTTCCCTGCCTCCCCCTCGACACAACATGCCCAATAGTTTATGGATGATGGTGAATCAAAAAGAACAAGCCTCCCGGGGACGGAGATGTAGTTATGAATTTGTGTTCCAACATAAGCCATCACCATGCAGGGCCTGTCAGAGACCAGGACCGGTCTGAATATTTATGCCCCGGCACAGAACCTCCCTGAGGGGCTAACCGGCATGGAGGAGGGCGCCCATACCGGAGGTCACCTGTGTGTCATCTGCTTGTGCGTAGGTGTGTGTGAGGGGGAGAGATATAGCCCAATAAGTCATGCCACATGGTCGCTGTTAATATTGATAAGGTTATGTGAAAGAAAGGTGATGTGGGCTGAATGCTGAGATACACACTGTCATGTACAGCATGCTCACAGTCTTAGCTACATTTTTAAAAGAAAATTTGATTTATGTGCGTTTATTTCCTCATGGTAACATTATTCCAACACACACACACACATGTCTATGCATGGGAGCAGAGAATAACCCGAAGGATACCCATGTATCACTGACCCAACCACTCATTGTAACAGAACAGGACAATATCACATAAATACCCACATACACACACAGCACAGCAGTCCTTTACTCGACATACTGTACTGTAATGCAAAAGTGTGTAGACAGACATAGGTCAGGAACACAATAATGTGGCTTTGTTTATGTGGAGCTAAAAGGAGATGAGCTCTGAAACATGAAGCAGGGAGCTGGCTTGCGGACGTTCAGGGGTTTTTAGCTCAAAGTTGTCTGTTGAGAACCCAAATTTGAGGATTGTATTGTATATTTTGTGTCGAGTCCTCTACACCACTCCTCAGCCATTTAGCCTGAGGTAGAAAGATCGAAAACCCTAAACCATCATCCGTGATTCCTCAAAGATTTCACCCCAATTCTGGTTTCCCCTTTAGGGCAAACACTGCTACCGCAGATCAAAATGTTTCCCATGAATCATCAACTGAAAAACATCAGACCACAGATAGGTGCAGTGTGTTTGTGTGTGTGTTCAGTTATTCTACCCCTTGCTTCCTATTGTCCTGGTCTCTGCCTCATTGCCTTCACAACTGCTATTGATTTATGGCTACAAATTGTTTCCTTCAGCCTGAATGGATACTTAAACTGCATCCCTGTGTGTGTGTGTGTGTGTGTGTGTGTGTGTGTGTGTGTGTGTGTGTAACCATGACAGGTAGGAGTAAATCAACAGCTTGTACATCCAACAGTTAGATAAAACATTGAGACATATTAGAGAACATTAACACAATTTATTCTATACAAATATATGTGGGGTTTATGGTGTTTGGAAATTTACAAATATATTGGTTTTATACTAATTTTGTGTTGCTTCAGTTGTGTTCAATTTCAATTCAATGTGAAGGGTGTATATTTTCAGTATATTGGAGACTCTAAATTTAATATAGGTTTGTGTCTATATGTCAGTCCTGGTGATCTGTCCAAGGTGTACCCCACCTCCCGCCCAATGTAAGCTGACACCCCCTAGTATACTATCAACACAACCTGTCACAACAAATGTTTTGTATAAAATAGACAATATTTATGCAGTCTTTTTTTTTTTTTTACTTTTGGAGAGTATTTAGTACATATACTGTGTATATGTTAATTCCATGTGAGTTGAGCATCATTCCAGACATCAAAAAACCTTTTTTCTTCTTTGTTCAATTTATTGGCGGGTGGAAACCAACATCAAGGTGCATTACCGCCATCTATTGTGTTGGTGCACTGTTCCTGGAGGTACTTTTACTTACTCTATCCTTTGTCCATACATTTCCATCATCATGGGTAAAATGTCCTTTGATCATCATGGGTAAAATGTCTTTTGATCATGAGTAAAATGTCTTTTGGAGATGCTTTTTTACTCTGGAGGTTAGGGTCGATAAACCCATCAAAGAAGAAGTTTCTGTACTTAAAGCTTGTTTCAAATGGGATACACAACTGTACCAGCTGCAAATAAAACGAACAAAGAAGAATACTGATATTGATATTTTTATGGACCAACTTGAAGCCACAAAGTCCCAGGAATTCTGTCAAACAGAACGCAAACCTCAACCTCTGCCAACGCCTGAGATCATCCCAGAGAAGGAAAAATGCAAACCGGTCAGCGTCATAAAGAAAGACGCTGAACACAAGAGAGTTTTGGCTCTGCAGAAGAAAAAACAAGAAAGAAAAAAAAAGGAAGAGCCGCAGAGAGTCAACCAAATCAAGAGCAGCAAGGCCAAAACTGCTGGTATTGGTTCTAGCTGAAAACAAGCTGCTCTTTTTTCTCTGAAAACTCTTCATGAATCTATAATATTTTAGAACAAATACATATTTTTCCACTTTTCTATTGGTGATAACTTTATTTTTGTGGCATTTTCTGGCAGTACATCTCACCACAGTTATCACTCTCCATCCATTTCTGCAGGTCCTTGTAAAATGGGATCAAACTATGGATCTCTTGTCAAGGAGGCGATCGTGTTGCTGGACAAGTTCAGTGATGGCAAACAGAGTTTAGATCACTTCATAGAAGATGCTGCAAAAGATCTGCAGGTAGGTGAAGTCAGATCTGTGTTTTATCTTTTCATGTAACACCAATTTAAATTTGATTTTTTTCACCTTTATACTGTAAGGTTTTTGTTTGTTTTATCTATAGCTTTTTTGAGGGGTGGGTTGTTCTTGTTTATTTTATTCATAACTTTTCCAGAAAAAAAGACAGAAGATTGAAGCAGTTATCAAACAAGAAAATGTTTTTATTTAAAGTTTCTTACTATTGTGACCAGCCTAGATTGTCTTTTTCTGAAGATTGTTCTAATAGACACGTGATAAGCAATGAAAGAATTCTGACCTATGGAGTTTGTTGCAGAAACAAAACATGGGAGCCTAGGTTTCTTTAGATTGTTTGCATTTGATACAGAGTGGAGATGAGGGTGGGTAAACTGAGTGTCATTTAACACGTGGATGATGGAGTCTATGTAAGACCTTATATTGAATTAACCAATGGTTGAGGTCAATTGAGCAAGAGTGTGTACTAAGAAGACATTTAGCCCATTAACACTTTGAGATTTCTACTCCCATGTCACTTTCCCGGGATGTCCTCAGATGATGCATAGGTGGAGCAGTGCTGTACACAATTACAAACTAAGAGACCAGTTTTTTGGTTTAACCAGTTTAACAGGTTCAGCTGTCAGTATGGACTGAAGCTCATCAGGAGAATTATAAGTTTCAAAGTTTGAAATACTTCCTTTGACATAGTTCCTGATTTGCAGATACCCAAAAAAAATCTGATGACTGCAGTATAAATTTGACTCTAAGCGGATTAAATGAGGAGAATCCATTATTAGTACACAAGTCACTGATGGTAGCAAGACCTTTCCTCCTCCAGATATATATAACAGTATCTTTGTGAAGGGAGAAATACATGATTATAACAAACGGGTGATAAAGTAGAAGTGTTTGATAAATTGAACACTTTTTTTTATTTGATGCTGTACTTTTAACAAGTTTTTGATTATTAAACCAATCCATTTAAATGACCTGAGAGGTTTTTGGAGCAGCGCTGGAAGGGAACGTAATGTTATGCTCTATAGCCAACAATGATGGGGTTGTGTCTTAAAACTCTTCAGGATATGCATCCTGTCGGTAAATAAGGGATCAGGCATTGGCTGTCTTTAGATTTACAAAGATATTTCTACCTATAAGTGTTTTGGGTATGTTTTGAAGTAAATATAGGAACCTTGACAGTTCACCATTTTCACAGAATTAATATGGCCAATAATTGACAGATGAAGTCTTTGTTTTTCATAACTCTATAGTTCAATTTATAAAGAAGTTCTCATTGCTTAGGAACATGAACCCCATGTCACTAGGTATTGTACATGTTCAGTAATCTTAAACAGAAGATTGCAGAGAAACTCTGGATCTAGGTCCTGAATGAGAGGCATACATTCACTCTTCTGCCAATTTATAGTACACCCCGATAGTTTCCCAAACTGTGTAATAAGGTCTAACAGTGGTGGGACAGATTCCTCAGACCGTGAGAGAAATAAAACTATGTCAGCATCTTCAGCAAATTCGTTAGAAATCCATTCTCCAAACACCTAATTATTCTGATATGAATTTCTTTTTTTTTGCAGGACAGGGATGCTCAGCATAAGAAGTTCTTACTTGATGTTGTCTCTGGATGCACTGAGCACAGAAATTTACTGGATGAAGTTGTCGATGAATTCTACGACCAGAATGGGGAAACGTTATCCAGCAGTGACCGGTGCCAGTTTGTCAGTAAGTTAATGAAATAAACAGCCATTAATTTTTGTTTTACTCTTGATAAAAGAACATGTTTATAACACTCTGTTGCTCCTCAGTTACATTTTACCTCGCTATATTCGTCCTCGATGACATGGGGCTTCAGTTTTTTAGCAACATTGTCAAATCTCTGGACATCAAGAAGATGCACACAGTAAGTTTCTAAACACATCACTATCCTTGAAGTGGAAAGACACAGCAATAAAAGCTCTGTTGTGTGTTTTGTTATAGTTCCTCAACTTCTTTCTCACACACCTCACCACAAGTGCAAAGGAAGAGCGGAATTATATCTCTGATGCTGCCTGTGTGGAGGAACAGTGGATCAGTCGCCTGCTGAGGTAAAATAGTCCTGGGAAATCCTTCTCAGACTATTACATTATAAAAACAAGACATGACAGCATATGTTTGTTTGTCCTTTAGATGGCGCCCAGATATTGTATTTCTCGTGGACCAGCTTGCTTTGAAAATGTCCTGTGAGAGTCAGGTAAAGAAAGCGCCGATCAAAACCACAAAGCCCCAGGAGTTCCGTCTCACCAAACCCAAACCACGACCTCCGCCGATGGCAAAGCTCATCCCACAGCAGATAAAATGCAAACCGGTCAGCCTCATTCAGTTATACACTGTATTTAATTCCAATATTGCTAATCAGTTAGTTTACATATGTACCCACTGCTGTTTTAGCCTGTAGATATTAAGCTGTAGATTCTGTAGGGGCTGATTCACTGAACTCATGAGGCTTTTGTTTTATAGGTACCAATCACCACACACAGAACTCCAAAGGAGCTGAAGATCATACAGCAGATAAAACAGGAGAACAATCAGAAGACTAAGGTACAGCGTCTGATTTTACCATTATCTCCAAAAAATACTCTTTTAAAAGGCAAAAGATGGTCTGTTTAACAAATATATTATAATACAGGAAATTTAAACAGAGGGGGTAGGAGTAAATCAACAGCTCGTACATCCAACAGTTAGAAAAAACACAGAGAAACATTTGAAAACATTAATACATATATTTCATTCCAATGAATGTGGGGTTTATGGTGTTTGGACAATTTCTAAATATACAAATTTCCCGGTTTTACACAAATACACTAATGTTTCTTCTGTTGTGTCAGCTGACACCCCCAAAACCCTGAAATGATAAATAATCACTACTTACGTGTACCTAATTACATGCATTTGTAATGACATCCTATCTGTTTTCCACAGGAACTGCTGAATGAGGCAAACAGGAAACAGTTCAGATGCGGGAATCCACAAAAGTCTGAACGCACTAAGGTAGGGACTTTTTTCTGTGATTGATATGGTTTTTCTCATTTTACCTCGCTGGAGGCTGGATTCAACCTTGACGTTAATCACACATTCACTTTTTACTTTGTATTGAGCCATTTTCACTGATCAGCTGTTGATGAACCATTATCTGTGTTGCAGCGAGTGATGGACCAGATCAAGAAAGATTTGGATTCAAAGCTCCAGTTCAGTTCAATTCATCCCACTAAAGTTCCTCCTAGTAATAAGGTTAGATCTCATTATTTCATCTGCTTCAAATGATCAATTTTTCATTGCATATGTATATTACTATCATGTAAATTAATATCTAATGTGTTCATTTTGCTGATGTTGTCAGAACATAAATGTTCCCGTCAAGCCCAACAAAGCAGTCATGATGAGGGAGACAGCTCTGCTTCAACGTAAGAAGAAGGAGGAGCTGCAAAGGTACAGCACTGTGTTTACATGACACACGTTGACCCACTGCTCAGCATGATCAGTATCCCAAATTGGCACTGAAGGGCAAATGAAAACACCAAATGAGGAATGACAATGACTAATCACAAAACTCAACGACAAATTTGTGGAATACAGAACTAGATGCTGAATGTCCTTTGTACATTTGAAGGTTCTCTGCAATATTTAAGTTACAAATAACCAGTAGATGTTAGCAGGTGTTGGAAGCCGCCAGTGGATGTCAGGGACATAACTTCAGTTGTGCGCCTCAGCGTCATCAAGTGTTTAGGCGTTGTAATCAATGATGTAATCAATGATGTAATCAACGCTCAGTAGATCAGATGTCATTACCTCTATGCCTTTTCAAACTAGACACTGTCCCATTTTAGAACTCAGGAAAAGATGGAGAATATCCCTTTCCTGTTCAATCGCACTCAATAATGTCTACCACCAGTTGATGTTAGCAGATGTTAGTGACCACAAGCAGATGTTAGGGACATATCTTCAGTTGTATATCATAGTGTCATCAGGTGTTTCTGCGTTTTAATCAGAAGTCACCCTCTTCTAAGGCAGACCCAACACAGGCTGATCAGACCTGGGTGCTATCCCCAGCATCTTGGGGCCCAGTTGGGATCTTTGCTCCAGATCCAGAGACATTAGATGCAGTATTCTGCAGTGTGTGATGTTTCTTTTATAGGGGGGCATGTCTGTGCTGCTTCATCAACCACATCCTCACAGCGTAAAATCTAAAGTGTAGATGGCGCACAGGGTTTTAGACCAGAGTATCAAGTCTGGTCTCATGGTGGTCGTGACAATATGTGATGGAACTGTAAGCCAGTCAGTGGAGGAGGCCCTCTCTGTTCCCCTTCTTGGACAAATGTTGTCCTGAACTGCGTTTGGTTTGGACGGCAAGACATTGGTGGCAGTTCTCATTCTAGCCCATGTTATTATTTCTTCAAGTTTCCCTAGCAACTGTCTGGTGCATGGCGATGTTGTGGTCAGGGTTGTCATGACGTCCATGTATGCCCTGATTGGTGTTAATTGGAACCCCGACTTTTGTCACTCACCACCTACCACCCATTTTGAAGCTCTGAGAATCACTTTCATCATCATGATGAACTTGAGTGGGGAGAGCTATGTAGCCAGCTATGATGCCTATAGACGCTCATGTTATGTTCTTTGGCATGTTGCAGGAAAGAGATGGAGAAGGAGGCCAGCATGGACATTAGGCTGAAAGATGCTGAACACAAGAGAGTTTTGGCTCTGCAGAAGAAGTCCAAGAAAAAACAGGAAGAGCTGCGGAGACTCAACCAAATCAAGAGCCTACAGGAAGGCTAGAGTGGACCTGAACAGAGGCACCAAGGCTGCTAAAATGAAGTATAGAGATCAACAACTGCAGCGGGTCATCAAGACTGCTCAGAGGATCATCGACTCCCCACTTCCACACCTAGAGGAGATCTACTCCAGTCGTCTCCTCCGACGGGCCACAAAGATCTGGGATGACCCCACCCACCCAGGACACTCTCTATTCACCAGCCTTCCCTCTGGCAGAGTCAGAGTAATGAGAGCCCGCACCAACAGACTAAAACAGCTTCTTCCCCATGGCTGTGAAAAGACTGCTGCTCATCCCGACCCCATCACGACCCCCGCCCCACTCCTGATACTGACTCATACTCTTTTTAAACTTTCTACATTGCACTTTATTTGTACCATTTATTGCATTTTATTTTTTATGACCATTGTAGCTGCTACGATACAAGAGATGCTACCGAACAAAATTTTGTTGTACTTGTTGCAATGACAATAAAGCTTCTTAACTTCATGGTATTGTTTCAAGCTGAAAACAAGCTGCTCTTCTTCCTCTGAAAACTCTTCATGAATCTATAATATTTTAAACAAATACATATTTTTCCACTTTTCTATTGGTGATAACTTTATTTTAGTGGCATTTTCTGCCAGTGCAGATCATCTCACCACAGTTATCACTCTCCATCCATTTCTGCAGGTCTTTGTAAAATGGGATCAAACTATGTATTTCTTGTCAAGGAGGCGATTGTGTTGCTGGACAAGTTCAATGATGGCAAACAGACTTTGGATCAGTTCATAGAAGATGCTGCTAAAGATCTGCAGGTAGGTGAAGTCAGCTCTGTTCATGTAACAGCAATTTAAATTCAATTATTTTCACCTTTATACTGCAATGTTTTGTTTGTTTTATCTATAGTCTTGAGGGGTGGTTGTTCTTGTTTAATTTATTCATAACTTTTCCAGAAAAAAAGACATTGAGGCAGTTATCAAAGAAGAAAATGTTTTGCCCGCTATTTAAAGTTTATTTAGATTTACAAAGATATTTTTTACCTATAAGAGTGTTTTAGGTATGTTTTGAAGTAAATATAGGAACCTTGACAGGTCACCCATTGACAGGGGAAATGTTCGCCAATATTCATTATCACTCCTAAGTTTATCAAAACTCTATTGTTCAGTTTAAAAAGAAGGTCTCATTGCTGAGGAACAGTGGTCCCCAAGTACTGTACATGTTCAGTAATCTTAAACAGAAGATTGCAGAGAAACTCTTCCTTTAGGTAACTTCACTAACTGTATTTACTTCCAATATTGCTAATCAGTTAGTTTACATATGTACTGACTGCTGTTTTAGCCTGTAGATAACCCTTAGGAGAACATAGACCTGGCCTTTATCCTGTAGATTCTGTAGGGGCTGATTCACTGAACTCATGAGGCTTTTGTTTTATAGGTACCAATCACCACATACAGATCTCCAAAGGAGCAGCAGGTAGGACAGAAGAACCTGCGCAGAGCATATCTTCCCAAGTAGAGCTGCCGCCCTAACTAGGTCACAGAGGTTATGTGGTTATTCTTCCACTTTCCACAATTCATTTATTTTATGGTTGGGTAATATTGCTCAAGTGTCATAACACACTACCGGATGGATAATAAGACCCATGAATGGAAGAGAGATGAACCAAGCACGAGAAGGGGTTTCCAGTGGCTGCTTTGGACATGGAACGCAATTGCTGAGACACACCCAGACTGTCTTGGACATCTTACCATTTTTGGCACTCATTTTCTCCAAGATGTTTTACTGACAAAGCTGTTTTGAATTGTGCTTTGAGCCATCACTGTTTGAATTTTTTTTTCATATAAAAAAAAAATAAAAAGAGAATAACCATCAGAAGACTAAGGTACAATGTGTGATTTTACTCTTATCTTGAAAAATGCTCTGACATCTAAAAGGCAAAAGATGGACTGTTTAACAAATATATAATAATACAGGAAATATAAAAAGAGGGGGTAGTGTAAAGGCTGAGCGCGTGAACTGAGGACCCAAAAGCACAACTGGTGGTCGTTTAATCCAGTCAGGGTTTGTTACATCCCCCTCTTGTGTCAGTTTGGTGTATGTGTGTTCTGTTCTGTTCCTCTGTTTTCTCCCCATGCATCAGTCAATCAAGCCCACCTGTGTCCAATCATCATTATGATTTCTTTGCTTGGGCACCGTTCCCTTGTTCCCTGTGGCATTTATTTTTGTATCATAAATTATTATTCCTTGTACCCGAACCTTGGTTTGTTTACTTGTGTTGCCACACCACACACCCTGCTCTGCGCAGTGTTAGGCCCTTCGAATATCCCGAGACACTAAATGTGAGTATCTAATTAAAACAGGAAGTGACATAAACAGGAAATACTGAGTGTGTGTGAGTGTGTGTTTGCATGTTTTTCTATGACTTGTACTGTAATCCTATATAGTTATTGATTTTTTTCATAGAATAAGACATTGATCTCCTAAGACAGAAATAGAAACATAGACCTTTGATGTGCATTTGAGCGCATTGCTGTTTCACTGCGATGGCCTAAAGATGTGTGGTCTCTTTTGCTTCAGTGCAAGTTGACGGGAAAAGCCCAAGAGGTTTTGTCAACGCTAACAGACAGTGTATCATATGATACGGTAAAAGCTACAGTTCTTCGGGCATACGAGCTTGTGCCGGAGGCATACAGGCAAAAGTTTAGAGGTCACAAGAAGGCTCAAAGCCAAACATTTATGGAATTCGCTCGGGAGAAGGTCAGTGCACGGCCAGCAACGCAACAGATATTGGGTCTCTCCGCGAGTTGATATTGATGGAGGAATTTAAAAATAGTGTATCCGAGCGTCTGGTTACCCATTTAAATGAACAGAAAGTTCTGTCGTTGGCACAAGCAGCTGTGCTCGCAGATTAATTTGTTTTAACTCATAAAAATGTGTATGTGTATTCTCGGAATGAAGGCAGGTCTCCTCCATCTTCTTCCACTAGGCCTACTGTGTCAGCCGCAGCTCCTTCCTGTTACAAGGAAGAGCGAGTGTTTTTATTGCCACAAGTCGGGTCATGTAATTGCAGATTGCATAGTCTTAAAAAAGAAACGTCCACAGCCCGTTAAGCAACCTAAGGGGGTGGGTTTTATACGCACTGTTTCTCGTCCTGTGACAGTAGTGCCTAAAGTGGTGGATGACTCAAATTTTACCGATCCCTGTTACAAACCATTTTTGCTTGATGGACTGGTGTCACTGCTCAGTGATCCAAATTCTCAGCGCCCCATGCGTATTCTTCAAGATACTGGTGCTTCCCAATCTCTTGTCCTGGCGAATGTGCTACCCTGGTCGGCCAAATCCTCATGTGGATCGAGTGTGTTGATTCAGGGAATAGAAATGGGATGTGTACCAGTGCCATTGCACAATATGTACTTGAGCTGTGCATTAGCAAGTGGTGTGTTTAGAGTAGGTGTACAACCTTCCCTACCAGTGAAGGGAGTGTCCTTTATATTGGGGAATAATCTGGCAGGAGGTTAAGTGTTGCCTACCCTAGAGCTGTTGGAGGAAACAAAGACTCAGTCCGAAGACTCGGGCTGGAGTTTCCCTGGGGTTTTCCCAGCCTGTGCTGTCACACGTGCTCAGTCAAGAAAGCTGGGTGATGTTGTTGACCTGGCTGCCTCTTTCTTAGCCTCGGTATTTGCCACAGATCAATCAGAAACATCAGAGCTAGTTGATGAGAAAGTTGCTTGTGTCAGGGAGTGCCCTGAAAGAAAGGGTGCTGCATTAAGTAAGGGTGCTCTGGGCAACTCTGTCACACATGATCAGCTAGTGGCTTGACCCTGATTACGGATGAAAATGGAATGTGGTATGTCAACTTGTGATTCCAGTAGCATATCGTCAGCAGGTTTTGTCCCTTGCTCATGACAACTTGTGGTCTGGCCATTTAGGTATCCGAAAGACCTATGATCATCTTAGGCACTTCTTTTGGCCAGGATTAAAAAAGATGTTGCTCATTTCTGCTGTACATGTCACACCTGTCAGGTTACAGGAAAACCAAATCAGGTTATTCCTCCTGCTCCACTCCATCCAATACCAGTGATACCAAAAAGCAGTTCCCCATTCTCTGAAACCAGAAGACCAGGTTTTGGTTCTGTTACCTATTCCTGGTTCCTCACTCTCTGCACGGTTTTCCGGACCATACTTTATTGAACGGAAGTTAAGCGAAACTGATTATATTGTCCGTACTCCAGATCGGAGACGCCAGTCTCGTGTTCGCCACATAAACATGCTGAAGCTGTACCATCCTAGAGAAGACCCTCAGACAGATAAATGAGTTCCAGTGCCTTTTTAATGATGTACCCTCCTGTACTAATGTCTTAGAGCATGATATTGATGTCAGTGAAGTAACTCCTATTAAGCAGCATCCATACAGTGTAAACACTTTTAAACGGTCAGTGATGAACAGGAGGTTTCCTATCTGCTGACAAATCAGTTGGCAAAACCAAGCTCTAGTCCGTGGACCTCTCCGTGTCTGCTGGTTTCCAAACCAGACTCCACGTTTCGATTTTGTACTGACTATAGGAAGGTGAACAAAGTAACAGTACCTGGTGCCCCTTATTGCTCGTGCATCAGAGATATCTGCATTTGTAACGACTGATAATTTCCTGCAATATTCTGTGATGACTTTTGGAATGCGAAATGCTCCAGCCACATTTCAGCGCTTGGTGAACATTGTTTTAGAAAACGTCCCTAACTGTACTGCTTATCTTGATGATCTTGTTGTGCATTCATCTGACTGGCCCTCTCATCTAGATTCATTAAGGACTGTGTTTCAGTGGTTAGCAGCAGCTTCCCTAACCGTAAATCTGGCCAAGTGCGAGTTTGGAAAGGCCACTATCTCCTACCTGGGAAAACAAGTAGGAGGAGGCCAGGTACGTCCTGTTAAGACCAAGGTAGTGGCTATAGAGACTTTTCCAGTTCCCACCACCCGGTGTGAGTTGTGCCGTTTTCTAGGTATGGCTGGTTATTACCGTTGGTTTTGCAGAAATTTCTCCTCTGTTGTAGCCCCACTGACTGGTCTACTGAGCCCATTGGTTCCATTTGTTTGGTCTGCTGACTGTCAAGCAGCTTTTGTATGTGCTAAAGCACTGTTGTGTAATTCACCTGTTGCCCCAGATTTTAGAAAACCTTTCAAGCTGGAGGTTGATGCAAATGCTGTTGGTGCAGATGCTGTTCTGGTCCAGGAGGATTCAGACGGTCTGGACCATCCAGTTTGCTACTTCTCTAAGAAGTTTAACAAATGTCAGTCTCGCTACTCTAAAATAGAGCAGGAGACTTTGGCTTTGTTGTTAGCACATCAATTCTTTGACGTCTATGTTGGTTCAAGTGTACTACCAATTACTGTATATACTGACCATAACCCAACAGTCTTTTTAGACAGAATGTGTAACCACAATCAGCGCCTAATGCGTTGGGCTCTTTTAGTTCAAGGGTTCAACCTAGAAATCCAGCAAAAGAAAGGTACTGAAAATGTATGTGCAGATGCTTTGTCACGGATGTATGGGTAAATCGGTTTTGATCATTGTTGTCACAAGCCCCAGGGGCTTGCTCTTATGGATGGGAGTGTTATGTCCCCCTCTTGTGTCAGTTTGGTGTATGTGTGTTCTGTTCTATTCCTCTGTTTTCTCCCCAGGTGATCAGTCACTCAAGCCCACCTGTGTCCAATCATCCCACTGGTCCTGTCTGCCAATCAGAGGGCGCCACCGCCACCTATATATATGTGCTGTGTTCGTGTGTAAGGCCCCTTTTTGAGAGGGAGAAGTGCTGTTTTTGAGTTGGCTTGTTGGTTATCTGTGGTTTCTGTGTTGTTCGCTAGATGGTGGTGTGTTTGGTCAGAGTTGTGTTGTTTCTGTATTCTTTGTTTGGTGGTCTGTACTCGGTGCAGTGTTTTTGTTCAATTTTGCCTCACGCACAGGGGAAAGGTGAACAGGTAAGACACCCATAGGTTTACATTTACACCAAGTAGCCATACACCTGTTGAAATCACTAGGTAAGGAGTAGGTGCCACACCATGTATTTATGTGTAGAGTAGCTTAGAATTCGGTTTCTGTGATAGCATAGAGTTGCTGCACTAGCTTAGGACTGAAAGTTTTGATTTATGATTTCTTTGCTTGGGCACCGCTCATAGTTCCCTTGTTCCCTGTGGTGTTTATTTTTGTATAATAAATTATTGTTCCTTTTACAAGAACCTTGGTTTAGTCTACTTGTGTTGCCACACCACACACCCTGCTCTGCGCAGTGTTAGGCCCTTTCAAACATCCCTAGACACTATATAATCAAAAGGGTCGTAACAGTCCTAACAGACTTACTACAGAAATTACAATTTAACATTTTGCCTACAGCGACTTATGTTACTGTAAGCTAATGTTTAACACAATGTGACAAAATACAATTCAACTCAACTAACATTCAGCAAAATTGACACATTTTGTAAAGTTAAGGGAAACTAACATTCACCTTTTAAGCGAGGGCAACACAAAACTACGGAGCCCGTCTGGTGACGTGTGGAAAAAAAACATGTGCTCTAAGGTTATCCTTCACCTTAGCAGCAAAGGCTCAATTCGTGGCAGTGGCAGCTAATAGTGGCACTTCCAGCTGCACTGCCCACGCATTAAGCAAGTCGTGGCCACGGGATAGGATCTCGTTCCCATGCGTTATTAATTTGTGGCCATGGAATTTTTTTTTTTTCCACCCATGTCACCAGACGGGCTCTGTACAAAACTTTGTTTGCTATCACAATGGAACAAGCAGACATATCTTTAGACGATAATTTTACTTATGTGCTCTTTAGTCGCGTTGTGCCAATCCTCTCCGAAGAAAAAAAAACCCAAACTGCATCGCTGTGCAGAACTGTGCGTGCGTGTGTGTGTGTGTGTGTGTCACTGGTTGGCGGGCCTCACAGGTTCAACAGGTACTGCCCATATAAAGTGTGTTACACACATTACACAGGTAATGTCCATGTGTCCCTCTCTGTCCTGTGACTTTTCCAACTGAACCATGGGGGTTTTGTTTTTCCTCGGCTGGCTAAACCTCGCACCGCTTCCCCCTACGACGTCTTGGAAAAGTGTACATCAATATGGTGGATTGCTGTGGTCATAATTCAATTCAATTGAAGTCCAAATAGACAAATAAAATCTAAAAGATTGTTTTTCTCTAATATTTATTGCTATGAAGAGGCAAAAATTTGTTAAAATGAAATTGAAAAAGCAAATTTAAAATGTAAACAATTAAATCAAGCCTTTATATGTCTTTATGTACTGTCTATGGTACTGCCCCCGCCACCAGTCAACTGAGAGCAGAGTGCACACAGTATTGTCCATAAACTCTGCAGTCCCCTCTGGCCTGTTTTGAGTATTATAATGCTGAACTCAAAAAGTACACATCTGAAAAAACTGACATTATGGTATTTCACATTATTACGGTGAAAATGTGTGTTTTCCACGTATTATGACTGCAAAGATTAAAGCATGTATCGTTTCTTGACTTAGGGTTGGATACTATTTTTGGTTTCTGGTGTTTTAATGTCCATACTGACCATACATTTTTTTTTTCAAACATTTTTTACCATATTTTTAACATCCTATTTCGGTATAAATGTTGTGTGTGTTGCTGAATTGTTAACAATTTTATACCATAAATAGTACACAGTACACTTCAGCAAAATCTGTAATTTAAACAGCAAAATACTGTTCATTTTAGTGTGATTACATATTTGTGACATTACAGTATTTACCAAAGTTTTATATTTTCCACAGTAAAATTATGTTTTTTACATATTGTTACAGTAAAAATTAAAGTTCAGCACCGTTTGTTAATTTAGGGAAATTCCATATGTCTACTACACTTAAAAACTGTTTTCAACTGTTTTTTTTAACTGTAAATTCTATGAACATTTCTTACAGTGTATACAATCTTTATGCAGTCTTTCTTCTTTACATTTGGAGAGTATTTAGTACATATACTGTGTATATGTTAATTCCATGTGAGCTGAGCATCACTCCAGACATCCAAAAACCTTCTTTCTTCGGTTTATTGGCGGGTGGTAACCAACATCAAGTGCATTACCGCCATCTATTGTATTGGTGCACTGTTCCTGGAGGTACTTTGATTTACTCTATCCTTTGTCCATACATTTCCATCATCATGGCTAAAATGTCCTTTGATCATCATGGCTAAAATGTCTTTTGATCGTGAATAAAATGTCTTTTGGAGATGCCTTTTTACTCTGGAGGTTAGGGTTGATAAACCCATCAAAGAAGAAGTTTCTGTACTTAAAGCTTGTTTCAAGTGGGATACATAACTGTACCAGCTGCCAATAAACCGAACAAAGAAGAAGACCGATATTGATATACTCATGGACCAACTTGAAGCCACAAAGCCCCAGGAGTTCTGTCTCACAAAGCCCAAACCACGACCTCCTCCGATGGCAAAGCTCATCCCACAGCAGATAAAATGCAAACCGGTCAGCCTCATTCAGTTATACACTGTATTTAATTCCAATATTGCTAATCAGTTAGTTTACATATGTACCCACTGCTGTTTTAGCCTGTAGATATTAAGCTGTAGATTCTGTAGGGGTTAATTCACTGAACTCATGAGGCTTTTGTTTTATAGGTACCAATCACCAAACACAGAACTCCAAAGGAGCTGAAGATCATACAGCAGATTAAACAGGACAACAATCAGAAGACTAAGGTACAGCGTCTGATTTTACTATTATCTCCAAAAAATACTCTGATAAAAGGCAAAAGATGGTCTGTTTAACAAATATATTATAATACAGGAAATTTAAACAGAGGGGGTAGGAGTAAATCAACAGCTAGTACATCCAACAGTTAGATAAAACACAGAGAAAAATTTGCAAACATTAATAAATATATTTTATTCCAATGCATGTGGGGTTTATGGTGTTTGGACAATTTCTAAATATACAAATTTCCCGGTTTTACACGAATGCACTAATGTTTCTTCTGTTGTGTCAGCTGACACCCCCAAAACCCTGAAATGATAAATAATCACTACTTACATGTACCTAATTACATGCATTTGTAATGACATCCTATCTGTTTTCCACAGGAACTGCTGAATGAGGCAAACAGGAAACAGTTCAGATGCGGGAATCCACAGAAGCCGGAACGCACTAAGGTAGGGACTTTTTTCTGTGATTGATATGTTTTTCTCATTTTACCTCGCTGGAGGCTGGATTCAACCTTGACGTTAATCACACATTCACTTTTTACTTTGTATTGAGCCATTTTCACTGATCAGCTGTTGATGAACCATTATCTGTGTTGCAGCGAGTGATGGACCAGATCAAGAAAGATTTGGATTCAAAGCTCCAGTTACGTGCAAATCATCCCACTAAACTTCCGCCTAGTAATAAGGTTAGATCTCATTATTTCATCTGCTTCAAATGATCAATCTTTCATTGCATATGTATATTACTATCATGTAAATTAATATCTAATGTGTTCATTTTGCTGATGTTGTCAGAACATAAATGTTCCCGTCAAGCCCAACAAAGCAGTCATGATGAGGGAGACAGCTCTGCTTCAACGTAAGAAGAAGGAGGAGCTGCAAAGGTACAGCACTGTGTTTACATGACACACGTTGACCCACTGCTCAGCATGATCAGTATCCCAAATTGGCACTGAAGGGCAAATGAAAACACCAAATGAGGAATGACAATGACTAATCACAAAACACAACGACAAATTTGTGGAATACAGAACTAGATGCTGAATGTCCTTTGTACATTTGAAGGTTCTCTGCAATATTTAAGTTACAAATAACCAGTAGATGTTAGCAGGTGTTGGAAGCCGCCAGTGGATGTCAGGGACATAACTTCAGATGTGCGCCTCAGCATCATCAAGTGTTTAGGCGTTGTAATCAATGATGTAATCAATGATGTAATCAACGCTCAGTAGATCAGATGTCATTACCTCTATGCCTTTTCAAACTAAACACTGTCCCAATGCCTACCACCAGTTGATGTTAGCAGAAGTTAGTGACCACCAGCAGATGTTAGGGACATATCTTCAGTTGTATATCATAGTGTCATCAGGTTTTTCTGCGTTTTAATCAGAAGTCCCCCTCTTCTAAGGCAGACCCAACACAGGCTGATCAGACCTGGGTGCTATCCCCAGCATCTTGGGGCCCAGTTGGGATCTTTGCTCCAGATCCAGAGCCATTAGATGCAGTATTCTGCAGTGTGTGATGTTTCTTTTATAGCCTGGTGTGGGGCGTGTCTGTGTCACTTCATCAACCACATCCTCCCAGGGTATTGTAAAGTGGAAAAAGAAAAAAAGTGTAGATGGCGCGGAGGGTATTAGACCAGAGTATCAAGTCTGGTCTCATGGTGGTCGTGACAATATGTGATGGAACTGTAAGCCAGTCAGTGGAGGAGGCCCTCTCTGTACCTGTTCCCCTTCTTGGACAAATGTTGTCCTGAACTGCGTTTGGTTTGGACGGCAAGGCATTGGTAGCATTTCTTATTCTGGCCCATGTTATTATTTCTTCAAGTTTCCCTAGCAACTGTCTGGTGCATGGCGATGTTGTGGTCAGGGTTGTCATGACTTTCATGTATGCCCTGATTGGTGTTAATCGGAACCCGGCCTTTGGTCACTCACCACCTACCACCCATTTTGAAGCTCTGATAATCACCTTCATCATCATGATGAACTTGAGTGGGGAGAGCTATGTAGCCAGCTATGATGCCTATAGAGGCTCATGTTATGTTCTTTGGCATGTTGCAGGAAAGAGATGGAGAAGGAGGCCAGCAAAGATATTAGGCAGAAAGACGCTGAACACAAGAGAGTTTTGGCTCTGCAGAAGAAGTCCAAGAAAGAACAGGAAGAGCTGCGGAGACTCAACCAAATCAAGAGCAGAAAGGCCAAAACCGCTGAACATGGTATTGTTTCAAGCTGAAAACAAGCTGCTCTTCTTCCTCTGAAAACTCTTCATGAATCTATAATATTTTAGAACAAATTTTTCCACTTTTCTATTGGTGATAACTTTATTTTAGTGGCATTTTCTGCCAGTACAGATCATCTCACCACAGTTATCACTCTCCATCCATTTCTGCAGGTCTTTGTAAAATGGGATCAAACTATGGATCTCTAGTTAAGGAGGCGATTGTGTTGCTGGACAAGTTCAGTGATGGCAAACAGAGTTTGGATCACCTCATAGAAGGTGCTGCAAAAGATCTGCAGGTAGGTGAAGTCAGATCTGTGTTGTATCTTTTCAGTAACACCAATTTAAATTCAATGTATACTCTTTATACTGCAATGTTTTGTTTGTTTTATCTATAGTTTTTTTGAGTGGTGGTCATTCTTTTTTATTTTAGTCATAACTTTTCCAGAAAAAAAGACAGAACATTGAGGCAGTTATCAAACAAGAAAATGTTTTGCCTGCGATTTGAAGTTTATTTAGATTTAGAAAGATATTTTTTACCTATAAGAGTGTTTTAGGTATGTTTTGAAGTGAATATAGGAACCTTGACAGGTCACCCATTGACAGGCGAAATGTTCGCCAATATTCATTATCACTCCTAAGTTTATCAAAACTCTATTGTTCAGTTTAAAAAGAAGGTCTCATTGCTTAGGAACAGTGGTCCCCAAGTAGTGTACATGTTCAGTAATCTTCAACAGAAGATTGCAGAGAAACTCTGGATCTAGGTCGTGACTGAGAGGCATACATTCACTCTTCTGCCAATTTATAGTACACCCTTATAGCTTCCCAAAGGTTTTAATAAGGTCTAACAGTGGTGGGACAGATTCCTCAGACCGTGAGAGAAATGAAGCTATGTCAGCATCTACTGCAAATGTAGTTAGAAATCTTTTTTTTTTTTCCGCAGGACATGGATGCTCAGCATAAGAAGTTCATACTTCATGTTGTCTCTGGAAGCACTGAGCACAGAAAGTTACTGGACAAAGTTGTCAGCCATTTCTACAGAAAGAATGGGGGGACGCCATCCAGCAGTGACCGGCGCCAGTTTGTCAGTAAGTTAATGAAATAAACAGGCATGAATTTTTGTTTTACTCTTGATAAAAGAACATGTTTATAACACTCTGTTGTTCCTCAGTTATCTGTTACATCGCCATATTCATGCTTGAAGACATTGGGATTCAGTGTTTTAAAGACATTGTCCAATCTCTGGACATCAAGGAGATGCACACAGTAAGTTTCTGAACACATCACTATCCTTGAAGTGGAAAGACACAGAAATAAAAGCTCTTTTGCTTGTTTTGTTATAGTTCCTCAACTTCTTATTCACGCACCTCACCAGAAGTGCAAAGGAAGAGCGGAATGATATCTCTGAGGCTGCCTGTGTGGAGGAACAGTGGATCGGTCGCCTGCTGAGGTAAAATAGTCCTTGAAAATCCTTCTCAGACTATTACATTATAAAACAAGACATAACAGCATATGTTTGTTTATCCTAGAGTTAGACCGTTCCCCAATGTTGATTGTCTCGTGGACCAGCTAGCTTTGAAAATGTCCTGTGAGAGTCAGGTCAAGAAAGCTCCCATCAAGACCACGAAGCCCAAGGAGTTCCGTCTCACCAAACCCAAACCACGACCTCCGCCGATGACAAAGCTCGTCCCACAGAAGATAAAATGCAAACCGGTCAGCCTCATTCAGTTATACACTGTATTTAATTCCAATATTGCTAATCAGTTAGTTTACATATGTACTGACTGCTGTTTTAGCCTGTAGATAACCCTTAGGAGAACATAGACCTGGCCTTTATCCGGTAGATTCTGTAGGGGCTGATTCACTGAACTCATGAGGCTTTTGTTTTATAGGTACCAATCACCACATACAGAACTCCAAAGGAGCAGCAGGTAGGACAGAAGAACCTGCGCAGAGCATATCTTCCCAAGTAGAGCTGCCGCCCTAACTAGGTCACAGAGGTTATGTGGATATTCTTCCACTTTCCACAATTCATTTATTTTATGGTTGGGTAATATTGCTCAAGTGTTATTACACTCTACTGGATGGAGAATAAGACCCATGAATGGAAGAGAGATGAACCAAGCACGAGAAGGGGTTTCCAGTGGCTGCTTTGGACATGGAACGCAATTGCTGAGACACACCCAGACTGTCTTGGACATCTTACCATTTTTGGCACTCATTTTCTCCAAGATTTTTTACTGACAAAGCTGTTTTGAATTGTGCTTTGAACCATCACTGTTTGAATTTTTTTTTTCATATAAAAAAAAAATAAAAAAAAATAACCGTCAGAAGACTAAGGTACAATGTCTGATTTTACTCTTATCTTCAAAAAATGCTCTGATATCTAAAAGGCAAAAGATGGACTGTTTAACAAATACATAATAATACAGGAAATATAAAAAGAGGGGGTAGTTTAAAGGCTGAGCGCGTGAACTGAGGACCCAAAAGCACAACTGGTGGTCGTTTATTCCAGTCAGGGTTCATTATACAAAAAATAAGGCAAGACGGGGTACTCAAAAGACGTGAGGCTAAGGCAAGGTCGCTAACTACAAAAATGTGGTCAACAGCACAAGACGTGGGTAGATTGTTGGAACCAGGCACATGGGGGTGGATTACACAAGGGCAAGAGTAAAGTTACCTAAAGGAAACAGACAAACGTGAGTAAGTAAAACAGGAAGTGACATAAACAGGAAATACTGAGTGTGTGTGTGTGTGTGCATGTTTTTCTATGACTTGTACTGTAGTCCTATATAGTTATTGATTTTTTTTTAAGAATAAGACATTGATCTCCTAAGACAGAAATGGAAACATAGACCTTTGATGGGATGGAGAAATAAAAGATTGAAGAACAGACAGAGGGTTGGAGATAAACTGAAAGATGAACACAAGAAAAACGATGCAAGAACAATGCAATCTATGAAATAATCGATTGATTATTTCCTAAAATATTGTTCAGCAGTCCCAACGCTTCGGTTAACCTCTCTCTGTCCATTATCAATTTGCGCTACCACAGACAGCTGAGCTTTAGAGCGCCAAGAAACACTTCTTCTGTCAGCCAATCAGGAACTGAGGAATCAAACTCACTTCCGTTTTATTCAAACTCTCTCACACACACCACTATACTCTCTCACACAATACTATACTCCCTCACATACACAACTATACACTTTCATACATACATATAAAAGGAGTTTAATAGTGTGTGTATGAGTATAGTGGTGTATATGCAAGTGTAAGACGAAGTATGAATTATGTCCCAGGCGGCCCCTCATAGCAATCAGCTGCCATGCTGGGTTAGCTGTTTGTCTTCAATCTCAATGTTTTCGTGTAGGTAAGCTGAGAGGCCCTTTTCAAAGAACACATATGTAATGGCATAATAACTGAGCTGATTATTTATCAGTGACCTACAGCACAATGAAACAGTGGTTAGCATTGGAGCCTCGTAGCAAGATGTTTCCAGTCCAAAGACATGCAGATGGTGGTTAGATCATTTGCAGACTCTAAATTATCCTTGTGAATGTGAGAGTGCATTGTTGTTTGTCTGTATATGTTTCACTGTGATACACTGGCGACCCGTCCAGGGTGGATGGAGGGATGATTCTCTATCAGTGTTGGTCGGTGTGTTGACTGGCTCACCTTCACGGTCACACCGAAACAGGCTGTTTACTCAGTATCTAAATAACATTAATGAAAGCAGTGTTTCTCCTCATGCATGGTGGTACACACAAAAAAATCCCAAATCGCAAGAGCAGAAAACACTCATTAAAACTCATTACAGAAAAATACAAGTTGTGTAACTTAATACCTTTGCCAAAATGTCACACCATGAGCAAAGAGAGCATGTGTCATTGCTCTTCATCTTCCTTGGCTTGGAGTAAAATTTCCTTCTCAAAAATTCATGATTGGCCACAGGGGGCCCTTTAATTGAAATCTTCACTTGGACCACTGAGTGCTCCTCTTGCAGCCTATTCCTGAGATCGGCTCTTTACATTAACACCATTCCTCTTCAGGTGACTCACAGGATCATCATGGTTTCCAGAATTACATTCGATCTGTGGCGGCAGCAGCAGTGGTGGGGTGGGGGTTCATGTGGCCATGTGGGAGCACACAGTTTGCATCACAGAGCTTGAGAGACAGGCGCACAGGGAGTAAAAGAGAGAACTGGTGCTCAAAACAACATGCACAGCTGCACCCAACATTATGAAGAGTTCTACCTGCCAGCGAGGAAAAACTTTAGAGAAGCTTTGATGGCCCAAGCAACACTGCAAGACTTCTGTTGGTGCTGCTGCCGCAGAGAGAGCGAGGGAGCGACTAAGAGCGAGTGAGTGAGCAAATGAGAAGAATGAAGAGAGAGACAGAGAGTGTAAGACAAAAAGCTCTGCACATGGTTCTACAAAGAAGCGATGAAGCAAAGCACTTTTTCTATTAAAATAAAATCATTTTGCTTGCATATATCTCCTTCTATCCATTTTCTAAGGACCAACACATTATTTAATGAACTTTCATGGAGCCTTTAAATTCCTTAATGTGCTCTTTTTTTATTTTAACTACATTTCAGGAATAATAAGGATTAAGTCCTGGTTAATGCACATTGATGAGAGCTACCTACGGCAACAAAGCAAATAAGAGCGGCTCCCAAAGTTTTGATTAATCCTTAGTAAACTTCCTGATATCAGATAATTCCTCCAACTTCTAAGCTGTTTGTCAACTGCTTATTGTGGGTGGAAGAAAGTCCAAGTCATCGATTGTATAATAAGCTGCTGCCATGGCAAATCAGACAATGATTGTAGAATATACAGTTGGCACACAAATTGAATGAAAGCTGCAAACGTGGTGTCTGGAAGGTCTTCCCACATGCAGGGGGAGGTGATTTGCAGTAAGAGGTTGTCTGGAATGAATACAATAACTGTCAAGTTAAAGACAGAGTGCATTGAAAGAAACTTCACAGTAAGATTTAGGTTGTTTTTTAAGATCTGTGGAAATGGAGCTGATGACAAAAAGCTGTAATAAATTCTCATATGTACATACACATTTCTATTCGGTATGTGCAATGGGTATGACAAAGGTTAAATATTAAACGTCTCTCAGCAATCACAGAGATTTGAACCCAGATGCTGTTAAGGGGAGACATTTATAGAACAGGGGGGCACTCATGATGATTCGGGTAAAGGGTGGTGCATTGTACAGGAACAAAAAAAGATCGTGTTAATTCTTCAGCGGAGGTCATATGGTTTTGTTTACAGCACATCAACATTGGCTGGAGAATAATTCTGAAAATGTCCACAGCCTCTCACTCAGACATTTTCATTGTCATACAGCCCCAGCATATCATTGCAGGACATTATTCAGCATGTCTGAAAGCAGCTTTGTGTATTTTCAGAAACTAAGGGGGCAGAAATATTCCCATTTTCCTCACCTCTGATCACTGACTGTATAATTATCCAGGTATGTAAATATTCCCCTTACATCTTACATCATCTCCTCCTGCAACCCTTCATCCTCTCTTCACTCCCTCCCTCATCCCCTCTTATTCAGTTTGGTGTTTACCTCTTGCATGTCTTATTCTAGGTACCGTCTGGGGGGGATCTGTAATAAGCTTGTGTGGAATGATGCCTGAGACAGAGCCCCTACACTGAGTCTCCCTCTGCCTGTCCACCGTTGCATCCTCCCACACCAGCCAATCAGACAGCCAGCAGTAACAAATCCATAAGTTTGCCTCAAAAGTCATTTTCTTGTCTCTTCTTTTGCCTTAAGTACCATTTATTGTTTCACTGAAACTATTTTCCAGGCTGGTCCTGTATATATTTTTGGGGCGTGGTCCTAACCAGTGAAGAGCAGAGCAAGAAAACGTGGAAAGAAATCAAAAAAGCACATATAATAAAATGTCCTTGAAGTCAGAGGAATCATCTCACATGTCCGTTGTCTGTTACTCTGTTTGACCCAGGATGTAACAACAACCATTGATCAGCCCTATAGTTAACAAGACAGGCCCGGGCTTTGATGAGCTTGTTAAGGAGAACGTTAAGCTCTGCTGCTCCTCCTCTGGTTCGGCCTGACAAGCGATGCCTCGATGCCATCAACTCACCGGCTCCGTCTCTTTATGAAAGCAGACAGAGTTCATTAAAAGTCTGGTTAGGAGTTAATTGAAAGTCACCGAGCACTGGCGGCCAGATATCATAGCTGCTCAAAGTGAGAGCGTGTGTGCGTGTGTGTGTGTGTGTGTGTGTGTGTGTGTGTGTGTGTGTGTGTGTGTGTGTTACTGTCTGAGAGTGTAAAGGCTTAAACAACAGACTGACTGTGTGATTGAAAGAGTGAGACTGACACAGTAAGACAGAGAGAGACAAAGGGTGGGACCTGGCACAGACTAGTAAAACACATCTCAGTGTTTATTTTCACACCGATGTAAATCCTATTTGTCTAATTTCTATCCGTCACTCCACGTCTCTATTTAGCTTCAGCTGATTGATAAGTAAAAGAAGTTAAAATCTTCATGTGAGCACTTTAAAATAATGGACTCAAAATCTCTTTGTGTTTGGATTTTGTTCTATATCTTTGGATTTTTGGATTTGTCTTTGTTGGCACTTTGGGTTCTTTGTTTCCTGTTTTGGTTTGAAGCCAATTTCTTTGTGTCTCTCTTACTGTACTTCCTGTCTTTGTCCTTCTCCCTGCCCTTGCGATTGTCACTCTTTCAATTATCTCTGCTTCCTCTGTGACAGCTCGTCTGCTGATTCTAATGGATTTATACCCTATGTTACTGTTCTGTTCAGTTTTTGTTTCATGGATTTCCTAAAACTTATTTACCTGCAAATTTTCGGACTAAATATTTTCCTGTTTTTGTGTGTCTGCACTTGAGTCCTGCTAACAAAAACAGGACCATTACTTTGGTCTCATTACTACCAGTGTGCGTAAAAGTTAACGTATGTAGGATAAGATTGGACCTCAAACTAGTACCGGTATAAGCTCAGTGTACCATGTTGTTAACAATCATATAATACCTCATTTTATTTGCATAAATACTTTAATATGACAGCTTTTTAACAAGAGCCTTATTTCTTTTGTGTTTCATTGATTTGCAATAGTGACGTTCTAAAATAAAAAAAGAAACTGAGATCTATATCCACATTCTAATTTGGCACAACAGTTTTAGTGTTTAGCTGTCAACAAGAAGTGAAAATTGATTGATTATTTAATATCCAGAAATTAAAGCTGCTCCAAATGATATTTTTATCTGTCTAATATAAAAGTTGTGGCTCATATTGATGAGCCCATTAATAAATTTCACCCAACTCTGCAGTTTGCTTTGCCTCATGTGTTTCCTGGTTTGATTCAGTCGTGTATCAATCTGCAGCAGGCAGATGTTTTTTGACAAAAAGTTTTTGTCACTCAGTGTTTAAACAAGCCAGTTTTGCTTTATTATTTATATAACGTGATTATACATCAATCTTGTGTTAACAGCCACTTTTAGGCTGTGAAACAAACTGAAGACACCATCATCTTATTGTGTTGTTGTATTTGTAGTAAAGCAATTTAGATTGCTAGTCACAAACATGCACGGCAAAATAATGGTGCAAATGAGAAGAAATTAGATTATTCGCAAAAAAAAGAAGATAAATGCGGCTTTAAATGTCAAATTCAGTATGTTGGATTAAAGACGGAAAACTAAGTCACCTTCCCTCCCTTTGCCGGCAGTAACAAATCCATAAGTTTGCCTCAAAAGTCATTTTCTTGTCTCTTCTTTTCCCTTAAGTACCATTTATTGTTTCACTGAAACAATTTTTCCTGGCTGGTCCCTTTGGGCAATGTCAGTATCGTTCTCTTCATGCAGCTTTGACTTAAATCTCCTGACACACTCACATCCTTTGCAGCAGCCTGTCGTACCTTTTGGGAGCATGACAAATTTAACAACATAACTCTCATCTTCCCCTTGACATTCTGGATGAGACTGAAGGTCTCAAACACCTGTGCCAAGAAACGTCTCGACTGAGCATGCTGGTATGTGCAGGGGAGAAAAAAACAGACAAGTTCTTCATGGAGATCCAAGGTCTAAGGGTAATGACAGATACAAAGATTGTTGCCATTCTTGTTTTTTGCCATTTCTACATTTATATGTGGAACTCATTTCCTTTTGGTTGTTAACCATAGTGGCAACAAGACTTATTATTATTATTTTAAAGGTACCGACTGAAATATGTTGGTACAACCGAGAACTCATTCATGTTAAGTCAAAAGATGCCAAATTTGTTCTGTGAGAACACATTGAGCCTCATCCACACAAATCTGGGATTCATCAATATGTTCTTACTTCTTCACACAGTACTAGCAAATTTAGAGCTTCTCAGACCATGCATACACACAAATGATTTATTTGAATAAAAATAGTAGATAGACAGCAACAATTTAATTTACTAATGCATTGACCAAATGTTTTAAATAACTATGAAATTGACGCCCTTTCATCCTCATCATCTCTATGAAAACCTGCTGAATTCATATTGATATACCTGGATAAACAGGGCATGGCTTCTTCTGTAACAAGTTGTGTTGCGTCATAATCTGCAGGAAGAACATCTGTCTGCAGTGTGTGTGTGTGTGTGTGTGTGCTCAGCTCTGCCCCTCTACACACACTTATTAATAACCACATGTATTTAGTTATTAACTAAATGGCTTTAACCCTGATGTCCTAACTATATGCGTCAAGTTACATCTTGTGTTGTGTAGCAGGTTTAAACAAGTGTCTCATAAACTCTGGAGCAAATCAAACAAACACAAAGTAAATGTCAGTTCTGTACGTGTCCTGATAACTTGTGATCAGAAATGGTGTTTATTGTTAAAGTGTAAGCGCAGGTCAGAGGGGGAGTGAGGAGGAAGCAGAGTCGGACAGAAGACTCATTACAGGATGATAGGACCTTTAATGAGTGTCTCTCCTGGTCCCGAAGCAGCGCTGGTTTTAATGATATAGTGCAGTCCACGTCGCGATGCATCTAAGAATGGCGAAATGTCCACAGCTGTAGTGCTCACCACTGTGCAGGAGACATGGAGGGAGACAGGGTAGAGACTAAGTATAATCTCCCGACCTGGTATTTAGATTTTTTATTCAATCAGTATATTTCTTTCACAGGGAATCTGTCTTGTGACACTGTCTGCACCTCCGCCTCAGTTATTGCAGCCTAGCCTTGATTTTTTTTAAACATCGTCACTTTGGCGGACATGATACAGAAAAGTGGCTTTTGTGGCTTTCACCTCCAACAAAATAATTTCAATTTCTGCTGTTGTGGAATTCTTCTGTTCTTCTGCCTCTCCTTGACAGCCTCTTTCTGGAATTTGATTGGAATGCTCCGCTCTCACCAGTTGAGGCATTGAGATTCAGCAAGCAATTGTAAATCATTGTGTGTCTACGGATGTGAGCTTTTTTTCACACACTGTATAGGTTGTACTGTTTGACGAGATGTATGGGTTTGTGAAAATATGTCCGTGTGTGTG